>NC_133622.1:6490266-6607766 GCF_048593235.1 Sminthopsis crassicaudata | reverse complement strand
ACGTCCCTTCTCGTACTGTTCTGTATTTTGATATGAATATGAAACGAACAAACTTACAGATGATACTATTATTCTACTATTCGAATTCCAAGGCATTGCAGTTCTGCCATGAGAACAGGAAGGCAGAAAATATTGCTAATTTCCCAAAGGATGATAATGGTCTCTGCCCAAGTCTGGCACCGTCTGAGAGAATTATATAGAAGGAGGGGGAACCAAGCTTCTGGGATGATGATGTTTAAACCAGTTCTTAGGGTGTGGGGAAAGAGCTGAGTGTGTTGACAGGAGAAAAACAAGAAAACCAGTGGAAACTTCTTCGTGTCAAAGAAATGAAGCTTTCAGCAATCTACTTAACTAAGTGGTTTTCTCAATGTTTCTCCGTATTATCCTGAAGTAAACATTCCCTAAGGTATTGTGGTCTAGTATTGCAAATCATCCAGCAAGGTACCTGAATTCTTAACTCATGTTTTTAACAACACATTCTAAGTCCTTTTCTTCTCATAGCTCAACGTGGAAGCTAAAAGTTGTGAAACCATCACATAATTATCCCTATAAAACAGATGGAACTTTTACTCTAAGAAACAAGCTTTTCCAGAATTTTATTATCAAATTCATTATTATGTGTGGAAAAACCAATAACAAGTGATCTGAAGAGATTTGTAACAATGGTATAATTCAGGGGTTAAATTTCACTCTAAATCCTGGAAAAATGATTTGCCTGGTGTTTTGATTTCTACTGATTATCTTCTGACCCTTGTAGAGAGACCTGGCTGTCCTGACTTGAGAATTTTGCATTTTGCGAAACATTACGGTGCTTTTGATATCCCTATTTCTCCCCATTCATTCAAATGTAATTGAACCCCACCTCTACAACTCTTGCGGTACTTTGGGCATTAATTCTGGGAAATGGCATTACTAATGTATTTGTTACAGAAACAAATCGCATATAGTCCCATTAAAATTATGGTTCATAGCAGACTTTGAGATGAACTGCATATTACTCACTTTGGCTCTGAAGTGATTGTGAGAATAAATTGTGAATACTATTGGGGAGGAAGGGGAAAACTGCTAGTTTTAATATTTATGGAGACTTAGGATCTGTTAGACACAAAGAGCTCATAACAAGAGCAGGCACTTATAAAATACTTGGAGGTTTATCTTGCACACTATACATATTATCTCACTTAAACTTCACAATAACCCGGCATTATAAATACTAATACTACTAAATATTGATGATTTTATTTACAGCTCATACCTAGTTTACAGATGGGAAAACTGAGGCTTACGAGGTTCAGTGTCTTATGCATGGTCACATACTTTGGGAGGTACATTTCAAAAACCAGTTTTTGAGTCGACGGCTCAGGTTCTTTCCACTCCACCAAGCTATAAGGGACATCTGGTTGGTCATTTCTCTTTGGAACTCTACCAGTGTCCCAGCTTACAAGATCAGTTCAATTCTAGCTCTGGGGAGAAATGAGCCATAGTGGGCAGACACTGCAAGGAAGAAAATGTAGAACTGATCTAAAGAAAGCTTTCCTCACAATGTAGTTTCTCATAAAGTGGAATGGGCGTTCTTGGGTTCCATTACGATCTTTTCATCTCTAAGAACAAACTAGATGATTAATTACTGAATATGTTCAAGTGGGGAGTCTTGTTCAGGGTCGAGTTGGTCTAGAGGTCTCCGAGGTCCCTTCCAATGGACAAAATCTGGGAATTCTCTCTTTTGTGCACTGCTCAGTGATACCAAAAAGAGGATAGAGAAAGCTTGTCCCTATTTCTGAGTAAGCACAGCACTGCTGCAGTGAGAATAGGCCTGGATTTAAATTCTGCCCCAACCACTTAACTTCTAAGCTCCGGTTTTCCCAGCCTACAATGACTATGCTGATACATCCTCTGCCCATCTCCTGGATTTTTATATAATTGTCACAATTAGCTGGGTAACAATGCAATGATTATTTTCATCATCTTGACCTTACATACTAGGAAAATGTCTAACGCATTCCTGCCTGAGAACTTTTTTATCATTCATTCAGATAAAAATATTTACTGAGTGTCTTTTTTTTAAAATTGCTTCACCGAGCACTTTACAATTTAAGCACCAGATACCATAAGAGCCATTCTTGTTCTTCGGGGGCTTATAATCTATTAGAGGCAATAAAACACTTCTGTGAATGAGAAGGTTGTGGGCTTTAAATTCCACAAAAGGGGAACAAGCAACATGGCCTAAAATTTCAGTGGAGGCTGTGATTAGATCCAGCTTAGAGGGGGATGGAAGGAAGAGAAAAAGCTTTGGGGAGAAGGGAATATTAGTACTAGCCCTGGGGCGTAAGATGTGAGACCACCAAAAAAATAAGTGGTCAGGGTGAGTATTCTAAGAAGTAAACAGTATAAAGCCAAGAAATGGCGGGAGAATCTGCTTTGACTCTAGATTAAGTTATATACAGGGAGATATCACGGGGTAATTGGTATCGTATTGCTAGCCTTGGCAATAGTGGGGGAGGAACTGTAGGGATGGTGGATTTTTTTAAGAACATTAAAAATAAATGAGATTTTAAAACAAAATTTTAAAAGAAAGATGTTTCATGAGAATGATCCCTCTCTAACTGAGGTCTTCCCCCTTCTCTAGCCCCCAAATACCAAAGGGAATAGGAGGCTGGAAAAGTGCATTGAAGCAGGCTCCCCGAGATTTGCTCGGTGTATCTGGGGGAGAGGGATGAGAGATACCCGGCAGTCTGGACTGCTGGTACCCCTTTCTTTAGAGACTTGTTCCAGACTTTATTTTGCTGGGTTTTTAAAGCTCTAGATTCTAAGCATCCATGAGGTGGACTGCAGTACAAAGCCAGCCTGGCAGAGATTTTAGGAGTAAAAAGTAATTAGTTAGAAGACATAAACCTGTGGGACAGTCAGGCTAATCATGTGCCCAGGGCTGCTGTTGCGCAGTCAACTGCTTCTGGGTGTCAGACTAGTGGGCTTGTATCAATTAGTCACTGTAACTGGGAACTATCCATGTGGGCTGCAGGCAGACAGGTTTTAAATTATGTGGCTCAAGATCAGAAAAAACATTCTCCTGCTCTGGGCCAGGGCTAGAACTCCACTAGCTCAGATTGCCTTTCAATCTGTCAAAATGTTTTACCAAGATTATTTTCACATCTCATGATAATAATCTCATGAGCTAGACCCTAGCCCAGTTTTTCAAATGGGGATACTGATTCTGGGAGTATTCTCAGCCTGGAACCTCCAGCGGCCTTTAAGATATCTCCTAGTGGATGTCTTAGGGTCAGACAAAGCATCCATCTTTATCTTTGCCCTGAAATCTCCCTCCCCAGACTTCCCTCTTGGCCGAGGGCAGCGCCCTGCTCCCAGCCCTCCAGGTCCACCTCCAGGGGGCATCCTTGGCTCCTCCCTTTCTCGTCTCCCATAGCCAGTCTGTTGCTTGGGGCTGAGGATTTTACCTTGGAAGCATCTGTCCAATAGCCCCCTTCTCTCCTTGGATGCAAACCCTCATCATGCTTGGACTATCCCAATGCCTGGTGGTCAGTCTGACTCTCTAAGGCTTTTCCTTTTGCAGTCCATTCTTTTGCCAAAATGATTTTCTTCAGGGTTCGGCTCAGCCACATCATTCCTTGCTCCATAAATTCCGTTGGTTTCCCATCCCTTCTAGGACCAAACACAAAATCCTCAGTTTGGCATTCAAAGCCCTTCATGGACTAGTGCCCTCTCACCCCCACCTTTCTGTTTCATTTATTATTATTATTTATTTTATTTATTAATTCTGCTATATTATTTATTTATTCTGTCTTATTTAAATGCTAGATTTATTATTTATTTCTGCTTTATTATGTTTGTCCCTTCCACCCCTGCTCCAATACCTGACATTGTCACTGGCTTCAGACATTTTCTGGGGCTACCCCCCATATTATTCTCTTTTCACATCCACAGGCTGGCTTCCTTCAAGTCCCAGCTGAAATCTCACCTCTTCAGGTAACTGTTCCCAATCTCCCTAGATTCTAAAGCCTTTTCTTTCAGGTTATTACCTATTTCCCTATAAATAACTTGTTCAAATAGATTTTGCTTCTTAGCCACCCCATTAGATCATAAGCTCCTCAAGGACAGAATGTCTTCTGCCTTTCCTTGCATTTCTAAAGCCAGTGCCTGTAGGGACCTAATTATTGTTTACTGATGGACATTCTCTTACTCACATAGCTAGTATGACTTCAGATAAGACTTGGAAGATTTGAACCCAGCTCCTTTGGATAGTGGAGCAGCTCAGTGGCACCGTGGACAGCAGTCAGGAGGACAGTCTCCTGAGCCCAAAACTATCCTCAGCCCCTCATTAGCTATGTGGGCAACTCACTTCATTTTGTGTGGGCACCTCTGTTTCCTGAGTTACAAAATGAACTGGAGAAGGAAATGGAAAATCACGCCAGTGTCTTTGCCAGGAAAACCCCGATTGGACCACAAAGACTTGGACATGACTGAATAACAACAAACTTCTTGGCAATAAATAAATCCAGCATTCTCTCCCCTGGCCACTTAGCTTAGGCAAAACTGGGTAGCTCTCTGTCTTCCAGAAGCATTAACCTACTAGTGTCATGCAAATATTTAAGTTTAAAAATGAGCTTGTTTCCGGGGTCACCCTATATTGGTGGATTTCCTCTACTGAAAATTTGTCATAACTTAACAAAATAAAAGATATCAGCCAGAGTTTTCCTATGTATCCGGGAGGAATACATTCCTATGTATCTCTGGGAACAGAGCAAGAATGGAGACAACAGGTGGACAACACGCCGATAATCCTCAAAGTACAAAATCGTAACAGAAAGCTTCTAGTGTGCCTCCAAAGAACGTTTATGGAGGAGAGCTGATAAACTTGTGACTTCTGTTCTTGGGGGATTGCCTGTCTCGATGAAATCCTAGATTCCAACATGGTAGATGTGAAATAATAGGAAGCCATCTGGACTTATAAAAGATCGCCGAGTTCTGGCTTTATTACTTCCAAAATATTAAGCAAGTCATGAGCCTCCACTTCTTCATTTATAAAATGAAAAGATTATATTTTTCTATCCTGACCACCAGGCTATTATTGTGAATCTCTAAAGAGATGTTTATTTTAAAGGTGTGATTATTATCTTAATTCTCCACTTAAGACAATAATGTATTATATTAATACAATAATAATATACACATCCTTATACGGGTTTTACACTTACTACAATATATCCATGTAGCAATAAGCTCCTTGAAGATAAAGATTGTATCTCAATTGTCTTATCAGATGCTTAATAAAGGATTGTTTATTGATATATTGAAGATAAAACTAACAAAGAAGCTAAGTCTAACATATGAATTTCATTGAATTTTTATTTCTTATCAGTTGTTCTTCATAAGCTTTTGTTTTGCAATTATGGTTTCCACAGAAGATCACAATGTTTTCCTGTGTTACCCACTCAGACTTTTAAGTTGTTTGAAACTGAGCAGGCAGGGAGGGGTCCTAGAGACCACCGGGGACCAGCATTCAAAGCTGATTCAAAGCTACATCAGCTAGAGCACAATACGCGAAAACAGGCTCAAGATGCTGCAAACCCCGAAAGGTGAAAATCTACATTTCCTCAGATTGGGCTTACCCAGAGCAGCTGGGCCTGGGCAAATGAAGCTGTTCTCTGACCTTTCTGGGAGGGAACATTTTTCATAGCTGTCGGTACCCAGCAATATCACTAAGGGAGCCATCCTGGCTGGGCAACCTGAAGGAATCAGTGCTGATGAATCATGACTTGGCCACTTAATAAAGAGAAGGAAAGTAAAATATGTGTGCTGATCTAGTGATCTAATAAGGGTGTTCCTTCCTAGAATCCCCACCTAGCCTCCCACGTGCGGAAATGCTAGAAGAAGCCTCTTGGAAAACACTCAGAAATGAAATGCAGTTAAGAGAAACTTTTGAGAATTTTACTCAGATTTACTCATGTAAATCATCCAAAAAACACAAACCAGAGAATGATTGCATCTCTTTAGTGTAGAACATGAAATAGAAACCCATCAGAAGCCACCTAGAAATGTGAATGGCCACCTAGGAAAAATAAACAAATGTTGGCAAAAGAAATGTAATCAGAGATTTGGAGAGGAAAGAACGTTAGGGATGAGCTAGAATATTCCTCTCACTTCACAAAAGGAAATTTTGAGGCCCAAAATGCTTAGTGACTTACCCAAGAAAACATGATGAGTGAGTAATAATAATAATAATAGCTCATATTTATTTAGCACTATTTCCTCATTTGATCCTCACAAGACAATAATGCAACAGTGAGACTTCCCATACTTGTTGCTTTCCACAAAGCCATCCCAATAATCTGGAAGTAGTTGTTAAATGTAGGAGTGTCTGAACATATCCCACATAGCAACCACAAGGGTTAATAGAGTTCCTTGAAAACAGAGCTGATTTTGCTTTCCATCCTCAAAACCAGCACAGTGCTGGTGCTTAAAAATGTTGGTTCCCTTCCCCTGCCCTTCATTCAATTGGTCCCTTCAACCATGTTCTTTGATTACTTGAATTGGACATCCCCATTCCGAAAAAAGTTGATCTACTGCATGATCTCTCAGATCTGAAACTATAGACTTGGTCAATCTTCATAAGCCATGTTTGTCTGGCTGAAGACCAAGCTCTGAATTGGCCAGGCTCTACACAGATGCATGCAAAGGGCCAGGAAACTGACCAAGAGCCTCCTTTCTTAAAGACACAAAAGCTTAGATCTCAAAGTCTAAACATATTTGACATAATAATGGAAAAATTAGCAGATGCAGCCAGGGCTGGTTTTCACAGCAGAACAAATCCAAATTTGCCTTCCCCTAAAATTTTGTTTCACAAATTAAGGGCTCTGCAATGACTCTGCTACAGTTCTTGATAATCATCACAGGTGAGCATTTTTTTTTTAAATATTGTATTGATGACTTTGATTTTCTCATTATCTTCACTTCTGGAAACATTCCTTGTCTCTACCTCCCCAATAAGTTTTATTTTGCAACAAAAATCAACCCCCCCCGAAGTAATTTGTCAAAGCCAATCAGCACAGTGATGAGCCTGCTAACATTTCCATCATCTTCTACCTCTTCAACAAAAGAAATAGCATGTGCTTTTATTGCCTCTGCCTCAGGGCAAGTCTTGGTCATTATAATTACACAGTGTTAACAGTTGGTATTTCTGGGATGATTGTTGTCTTGTACATTGTTCAGAAAATGATTTTTTATTTGGAGTCTCCTAGTTTCCATTAAACAGCAACTTCCCGAGAGAAAAGGGTCTTCCTCTAACTTTGTTAGGAATTGTGGGAAATGTCCATCCTTATTTGGGAGATGTGACCTGTCCCTAACTTCTTTGCAGTGATTTCTAGGAAATGAGCAGACAAGCTGGCATTATTTGATCAATTCAAACATACTCTTTTCCAATCTGTTTCATGTTTTGTTTTGTTTTTCAAGAGTTCAAGGGCTCTATATCACCATGGTTGTCAATGAAAAAAATTCATGGAGTCTTAAGTCTTGTCTTTCCGCTCAGTGAAACTGCTATTGAATCAAGTCCTGGTTCTGGGTCCTGCTCTGCCTTTAATTAATCTGGTGACCGGGGAAGGATCTGTTTGTGTTTCATGGTTTAGTTTATCAGTCTGGAATTAAAAAGTAAAATGTACATCAGCAGGAGTACATACAAGTAAAATCTATGAAAAGTATTTTAGACTCCAGCAAAATCTCATTGTTATGGGAACCTGGTTATTATCTCAGGCAAATATGCAAAATCTTCAGTGGAGTCTGTCTCCTCATCAGCATTTACAGAATTTGCAGGAGGTAAAATTATGTGATTGAACCAATATATTTCCTTTTCATTTTGCAGTTGGAGCTCTCCAAGGCTCCATCAGCCCCAGAGCAAAAGTACTTGTGCTGGATAACTTTCTCATCTCCAAAGCTTTGAGGTTTTCCTGAGTGCTAGAGCCACTCAGACATAAAGCACCAAGTGAAGAGGGGCTGTCAGAAAGCTGAGGTCCCCTGAGGGCAGAGCAGAACTATCTGCAGGGAAAGTCTTCAGGGCAACTGGAATGGGAATCTCCAACAAGGCAGCTTGCTGTGCCATGGAGAGTTTACTATAAGGCAGGGTTTTAGTATCTCTAAGTCTCATATCTCATCTCTCAGGTAAGATAATAACACTTGTCCTACTTTCCCCTCAAGGCTATCAGGCAGTCCTTTAATATCATCTGTTCTTATTGTCCTTCTTTAGAAGGACCTCTGCACCCTTTCCACTTCTTTCCCCAAACAGAACAGAACAATCTTTTCCTTCCTACAGTGGTTTTCGTCTCCTTGGAGCATTAAACTACAACTCAATTCCCTGGGCCCATGCCTTTTTCCAATAAGTCACACATACTCTTATATCCTGAGGTTTCCCTATTTCGATCTCATATTGGCTCAAATTATGATCCTTGTGCTAGAGTAGATAAGTTAGTCCTGGGAGAAAAGAGTCAGTCACCCATCTTGGGACTCAATAATGTAGCCTCAAATCAATCCATTTCCCTGTGGTCCTTTAACCTGTGTCCAAATCGTGTTGCTCCATCATGGAATTTATATATAATAGTGGAAACGAGCTCAGATTTTATAGTGTTCACTCCCCTATTGAACCATCCTCTCCAAAAGGATACAGTCAGGAAGGGAGAGAACCAGGACTAGAACTCAGGGGTCCCAACTCCTAATCCAGGACATTCTGTATTATATTACCTTCAATATTACTGGCTTCCATCTACCAGAGAGAAATTCTTTCTGGCAAATCCGGTCTAAGTGTTTCGTTTGAGGATCATAGAACCAAACCTAGAAAGAATCTCAGGAGCCTCCCAGTCCAAATCCCTCATTTTTATGACAAAGCAACTCAGGCCCCAGCCTGTTAAGTGTTTCACCCAAGATCACCAGAACAGAAAACATCATGAGTTTTATAGGAATCTTTGTCCTGACTCCAGATCCTGTGCTTTTTCTTACCACGTTATCTCTCTGAATTATCTGAACTTTTAAAGAGGATCCAAGGGGATAAAACCGAACTTAAATCAAAATAATAGATCAATAGCAGCAGAATTTCAGGCATCAGTTGAGGAATTCCTTTTTTTTGCTTAATTTTGTTTTATGTTTGACAAAGGCTCCCCTTCTAGTGTTTCTCTAGTCAACCACATGCTCTGCCTAAGCATAAATTTCATATTATTCAGGGACATCTAGCTCAATCCCAGATAGGAAACAGGTCAAAAGAGGTCAGAAATTAAGTGAGCTGCTTGAAAGAAATCTGTCTGGCAAGTATGATTTCAGCTTAGGACTGTTTTTTCCTCAAGGTTGGATACTCCATTATTTGTTGCTAGACAAGCAAATGATAAGAATTAAATTTGCTAGATTTGAATGGCAAAGGTGAAAAGGTTCAACCTTTCCATCCTGAGTGGCCCAGGATATCACTTATCCTATAATGTGGAGAAAAGGGAAGGCTATATGAATTTAGATCCCACTGACATGAAAAGCATGAATACTTTCAAAAGTTAGTTTTAAAGTACAACTCCAAAATAATCACAGATAACATAAATCTGGTTAAATCATATGGCAAATTATTATCCTTAAGCTGTTCTGGAGTCCCCTTCCTTGAGAATTCAAGGAAAATCAAGTACCTTGATAGCTATTTTTAGGGAAACTATGGCAATTTGGTAGCATTTGAGCTCTGCAATATTCCGTGGCATCCCTAATAAGATTTATATTCATCAGAAGAATTTGTCCTTGTCATTCATATTGGAAAAACAAAGTGGATTATACAAGAGTATAACATTCAAGAAGATGGGAAACCTATTGAATAACATAATCTGCAAAATTTCTTAAACAGGCCCTTCAAGATCTAGAATCACATTCTAATAGTAAAGAGTGAGCCAGCTGGAACACTTTTGTGAAACTGCAGTTTTTCAAAGATAACATGATATCTATTGCCACAAAAGTCTTTGTTTTTAATAATAAAGAATGCTTAAAGTACTTTATAGTTTTCAAAGTACTTTAGATGGCATTATTTCATTTGATCCTCATTAAAAAAAATCTGTTAGATACTAGATTCAGTAGGGGATTTTACTTCCATTTTACTGATGAGGAAACTGAGACTCAGAGATGCTGATTGACTTACCTACGGTCTCTCAACACCTTTCTTGAAGACAGGTTTTAGATCTAGGTTTTTCTCCCAAGGAAATGCTAAAAAAGGGAAAGGGACCTGTATGTGCCGAAATGTTTGTGGCAGCCCTTTTCATAGTGGCCAGAAACTGGAAAATGAACGGATGCCCATCAACTGGAGGATGGTTGGGTAAATTATGGTATATGAAGGTTATGGAATACTATTGTTCTGTAAGACATGACTAGCAGGAGGAATACAGAGAGGCCTGGAGAGACTTACATCAACTGATGCTGAGGGAAATGAGCAGATCATTATACACTTCAATGATACTGAATGAGGATGGATTCTGATGGAAGTGGATATCTTCAACATAGAGAAGAGCTAATCCAATTCCAATTGATCAATGATGGACAGAATCAGCTACACCCAGAAAAGGAACAATGGGAAATGAGTGTAAACTGTGAGCATTGTATTTTTTTTTGTTTTGTTTTGATTTGTTTCTCTTCCCAGATTATTTTTACCTTCTGAATTTAATTCTTCCTTTGCAACAACAACAACAACAAAATTCGGTTCTGCACATATATATATTGTACCTAGGATATACTATAAGATATTTAACATGTATGGGAATGCCTGCCATCTAGGGGAGGGGGTGGAAGGAAGGAGGGGAAAAACTCGGAACAGAAGGGAGTACAAGGGATAATGTTATAAAAAATTACTTACACATATGTACTGTCAAAGAAAATGTTATAATTATAAAAATTAAAAAAAAAAAGATCTAGGTTTTTCTGACTTGGAGTTCCTCTAAATACCAATGTTCTCCTTGCACCTTTATGGCTTCTTATCTTGGAGTTTCATTGTTTTGGATTAATCCCAACCGCAGATAACCCAAAGGAGGACAAAATACAGGCTGTGGGCAGAAGTGTCCATCAGCAAATAAGCAACAATGTACAAGAAGGAGAGTAAAATGTGTAGAATCAAGGACACGTGTGACTAAAAGAACACGACCCTCTAATGAAAATAAGGGCAATCAAAAGAAGGACCATCCACCTCATGGAGGATTTTCAGACAGTCATGGACAAGGTGGGAAGGGTTGTCATCTGTATTAATGGAGGACTCATCCATAGCAATGTGTCTTTCTGTCTATATAGCTATCTATCCTTCCATTTATGTATATATCCATCCATGTGTGTATGTATTTGTATATCTATCCTTGAATATTTATATATATTTCTATATCTAGATCTGCCTGCTATCTATGTATCTATGTATCTATCCTTCCATCTATGTATGCATAAACCTATCCATCCACGTGTCTCTGTATGTATATACTTGTCCTTGAATATTTATATCTATTTCTACATCTATGTTTACAAAACTATATCTGTCTGTTTGTTGTCTGTCTGTCTGTCTCCGTGAGTGTGAGCTTACCTCAGATTCTCCAAGGATTCTCCAAATATAGGGCTAGATTAATCTGCTTTGGGCCAGGTCACAGATATTGATTTTATGATCCTCTCAACTTTTAATTATGAGTGGTGTTAGTCTTAATGATCATTAAGTTAGTACATCTGTTACCACAGTAGTCCGGTGCTTTGATGTTCTGAGTGATTAATCTCCTTAATTAGCATGTGACACTTGTTAGCCTTTAGCTCAACACTACTAACAGTTCCTCTAGCTCAAATCCTTCACGGGCTCCACAGGTCGGAGGTGCAGGTTCAGAATTCAGAGGCCCTTCCTCAGAGCCCTCTGCTTGCCCAGAAGCTTCGGAGGTTCCACTCTTAGGATGCTTTCATAGTAGTTCAGATCTTCTGGGAACACTTTGTGGCCTCTGCCCTCATAAAAAGGGGAGATATAAATCAGAAAACACCTTCTCGGCCAATTCCCAGACCGTTTTGATTAAAAAGAGCCTCCAAGAATAAGGCAAGGTGATGGTGCTTGTGATTTCAGGGGCCTGATCTACTCTGGCCCTTGGCAGAGGTTTTAGAAAGGCAAGCTGACTTCATAGTACGCTTATTGAGCACTGTGGAAGATAAAGAAGAAGAGAGGAATAACCTCTGAACCCTGACAGAGAATCTATCTGCAGTAGCTCCAGAGAAAGTGGCCACAGGAGATAGGAACCAATATTCTATTTCTACTCCTGCCTCACTGTAGACCTTGGGCTCTTATCCATGCTGGTCCCTTTACCTGTCCAGGGAGAAGAAAGGCACTTACCCTAGCTACTTAACAGGGTCATTATGAGAGTTTATCCCAGGGTCCCCGAGTCCTGAATTTTAGAGGTAGAACACAACATTCACACACACACACACACACACACACACACACACACAGAGACACACATTTTACATGTAACAATTTAATTTTTTAATAATAGCTCAGAGTCAGAGAGCATTTTATGAATGAGATCCAATTTGTTTTCAACAGCCAGGGTGGGAATGGCT
Source organism: Sminthopsis crassicaudata (assembly GCF_048593235.1). NCBI lineage: Eukaryota > Metazoa > Chordata > Mammalia > Dasyuromorphia > Dasyuridae > Sminthopsis > Sminthopsis crassicaudata. The sequence continues at coordinate 6,595,184 of NC_133622.1, read as the reverse complement.
CGTATTAGGAACCCATTCAATCAGCTACATGACAGTACACAAAGCAATGTATTGAAAATATATTGGAATCCTGCCTCTGACTGTTCTACCTGTGTGACTGTGCAAGTCCCTGAAACTCTCAGCCTTGTTTCCCCATCTGTAAAATGGGGATTATAATAGTGACGACTTTAAAGAGTCACTGGGAGGATCAAATGAGATAAAAGAAGCAAAGCAATCTTAACTTAAACTTAAAGCAATCCATGACGTTATTATTATTATTCTCATTTTGTTAAAAAGAATAGTGTCGCAGGATATTAGAGATATTGGCTCGATAGCAGCCTGACTTACCCATGGGATTTTGAGGACATTATTTTATTTTTTGGAGCCCAGATTCCTCCTTTTTTATAGAGTTCACCATATTATTCCACATTGTTGTTGGAGAATCAGACTATCTTGTGAATAAGATGTCATGGGAAGCCAAACTATCATTGTTAAGGTCTTGTTTCAACAGCATAGAAGAAAGCTCTGGACCCTGGGAAGCAAGAAACTTGTTCCACGTCTTGTTGAGCCCCCAAGTCTCTCTGGGATGTTGGGTGAGAGGCCCAGCCTCCTGAGCCACAATGTCCTGGTTGGAATATGAAGGTGTTGGGTCTGGATGCTCTCTAAGGTCTTCCCCAGTTCTTATATCCTTAACTGCTCAAACAATCGTTGGAAAGTATTTTCTCCAAGCAAGAATGGGAGCACCTGTTCTCCCTCAGTACCGCCAAAGGGTCCTGGATGTTGGGGGCAGCTGGTTTGCGCTCAATTCAGATTCCAGCCTTGCAGGACTTGGCAAAGCGGGCCCCAGCCCTTCCTTCCTGAATCATCTTAAGAGTAAGCAGGTGTTTTGTGTAATCAGCCTGTTCAGGGAACGGCTGCAGATCCATTATCAGCCTCAGAGGACAGTTCTCCAAGCAGATCATCTTTTTTAAAAAGCAAGAAAGGACTGAAATTGCTCACTCTACTTCCATGTCTCAGTGAGACAACAAACAAAGCCAGGTGACTTTGTTATTCTGAGCAGGAATTCATAAAAATGGTCCCCTTTTCTCTTTCCAGAAAGCATGTTTTTGAGTTACCCAAGACATTCCTTGCTTCCCTATCTCCTCTTGCTTTGGCATCTTTTAAGGATTTTCCTCTAAGCTCAGGCACAAAAGAGTCTGCTTTCTCCAAAATTCTAGCTCTTTTCTGTGGTGATGTTTATCATCCCCAATTGGAAAAAAAATAAACCTGAAAATTCTGTAGAAGAAATTCACCTTTTCATCTGGGAATCTGCTCAGATAACCAAGATCTCTTAAGTTTTTTGGACCTCTGGGGAATCTGTGAATCTACTTTTCAGGGGACTTATAAATATGAATGAGACAGCATATGCTGATATTTTGGAACATCGCAGTTTAAAATGGATTTCAGAAATTAGTCTCTTATAAGAGTAAAAATTCTTCCGATAAGGAATACAGATTTTGTCATCTCCATTTTACAGAGAAGAAAACTGGGGGTTAATACTTTGATAAGCCATTGAATCTGTGATCTCGTTAGTATGGCTCCTCCTCCCAGCAATGCAGCATAATTTCTCTGTCTTCTCTTCTCTTGTGAGCATTTATCTCATGTCTTTCCACAGGGCTTTCATCAGAGCTTTATAGAAAATGACAAAAACCTTAAATGATTTGATTTCCCTCAAGTAGGATGTAAGCTCTCCAAAGACAAGGAATCTTTAGTCTTTTGTACTTGTGTCCCCAGCACAATTTCTTGCACATAATAAGCACTTAAATGCTGGCCATTGGATTGTTTTAGGTTTTATTGCATTGGATTGGATAGGGTTAGATTACCTTGCCTCCATTTACACAGTCAATTATTGGCAGGACCTGGACTAGAACTGGACTAGAACTTCTTTGCCCATAGTCACATAGTTATGCTATCATGAGGCCACTTATTACCAAGTATACACACACACACACACACACACACACACACACACACACACACACATATATATATACAGATATGCATATACATGTGTGCATGTGATTGTTCCTAATTCATACCCATAACAAATTCTCAAAACAGATTGCTCTATTACTAAGACTTATCTCTAAGAGATTTGTCATCACAATGTCTACAGTATTATTAGGTTACTATTATTAGGAAATTAAGGCAAATGGAGATTAAGTGACTTGTCCTGAGATAGATTTCAACTCAAGCCTTCCTGGATCTAGAGCAGCACTCTGTATTCTAAATAAGCTACTCCATTTCCCCAGACCTGAAGTGTTCCTTTTCCAAAAAAAGGTGATAAAGATATTTAAATAGAGGAAGGAGATGTGTACTGAAATCCAGTACATACTAGAATATGGTAAATGCATAGGATGGATTTAAAAGAGAGGGATCACATCTTCAGGGCCTGAAGCATTATTCCTGTCTCAGGAGAATTGGGGAGGGTAGACCATAATCAGCCATATAACCCCTCAACCTTTGTTTTATACCTCTTTAATTACATTATTTGGGCATATGATATATCATGTCCTACACATGCAGTATGACACGCATACACACATGTATTCGTACATGTAACAAATTCTCAAGATGGAATTTACTCCACAAATAATATAAAATATACACAAACAATATCTGAATATTGTACATGTGAAAATATACACAAACAATATCGGAATATTGTACAATGTGAAAATATACACAAACAATATCGGAATATTGTACATGTGAAAATATACACAAACAATATCAGAATGTTGTACATGTGAAAATATACACAAACAATATCGGAATATTGTACATGTGCAATCTTTCCTCTTCAAACAGAATGCTAACTCATCTAACATAGTTAGCCAGACAGACTTGTGGTTAATTATCTCCCCCCACAAAGGATGCTCATCATAGGGATTTGAGTACAAATGTCTTAGCAGCCCTGAGAAGAGCTCCAAAATCCTTCTTTAAAAACTTTCACAGATACTCTATTTGATGGATCAGTGGAATAGATTAGGGTCACAAGACACAGTAGTAAATGGTCATAGGAATCTAGTGTTTGATAAAACCAAAGATCCAAGCTTACAGAGCAAAAACTCATTATTTGACAAAAACTTCTGGGAAAACCGGAAATCAATATGACAGAAAGTAAGTATAGACAAACATCTCACACCCTGTAGCAAGACAAGGTTAAAATGGGTACGTGATTTACACATAAAGGCCGAACCCATAAGCAAATTAGGAGAGAATAGAACAGTTTATCTGTCAGATTTCCAGATAAAGGAAAAATTAGGACCAAAAGAAATAATTATAAAACGCAAAATACATAATTACAAGGATTGTAACAAATATTTCTGATAAAGGTCTCATTCCTTATATACATAGAAAGTTTAGTCAAATATATAAAAATGCAAGTCATTCCCCCGTCAATAAATGGTCAAATGATATGAAGAGGCAATTTTCAGACGAAGAAATCAAAGGTATCTGGAGTCATAGAAAAATCACTATTGATTAGAGAAATGCAAATTAAAACATCTCTGTTATACTTTATATCCATCACATTGGCTAATATGATCAAACAATGGGAGGAAATGGATTTAAGAGGTGCTGTGGAAAGCTAGAACACTATCACTCACGCGCTAACACGCTCAGGTTAGCGTGCACTCGCTCATGTTTGCGCACTCTCTTTTGTGTGCACACACATTGCTTCATGCACACTTGCTCAGTTATGCACTCTTTCTCACTCACGCTCACATGCTCAGTTTCCTGCTCACATGCTCAGTTTCCCGCTCACATGCTCAGTTTCCCGCGCACTCACACAGTTTCGCGCGAAAACACACTCGCGCTCACATGATCAGTTTCACATGCATTTAAGTCAGTCTCGCGCAGAAACCCTCGCACGCTCACATGCTCTTTTTTGGGCGCACTACATCCTGTCTGCACGTGGAAACCCTCGCATGCACACACGCTTAATTTCCTGACCACTAAGTAAGGTCCGCATGCGGAATTTCTCATGCACGCACATGCTCAATTTTGCGCACTATGTCGGTTCCGCGCACAGAAACCCTCACGCGCTCACACACTCACTTTTGCACACTAAGTCAGGTCCAGGCGTGGAAACCCTTGCACGCTCACACGCTCAATGTAATGCGCAGTTCGGCAATTCCACGCATGGAAACCCTTGCACGCTCACACTCATTTTCACACACTATGTTCATTCTGTGCGCGGAAACCCTTGCGTGCTCACATACTCACTTTCACATGCACTACGTCCTGTCTGCGCACAAAATCCCTCAGGTGCTCACACTCTCACTTTCACACACTATGTTAGGATTACCAGGTGAGAACTCAGGTTGACTTGACAATTCTCTGGCTCAGACCTTTGGTTTGGGCCTTTAAAGGGAGTTTACACCTTAGGAATTCTAAGAGGAGCAAGCTCATTGGTTGGAGTACTTCTTCTCAGAATCCCTTGCTCAATCCTGATTCCAGTGGAAAAGCCTCTGATCCAGATCTCAGTCTCTCTGACCCAGAACCGTGAGTAACGAGGAAACTTTGTTAAAGATTAAGTGAACGTTCTAATAAATAAATAAGGAACTTAACTTGTTAAGGGCTAAACCAGCAATCTCTTATAGCTGAAATGGGGCAGATGTTAGCTAAATACAATCCCTCGACCTCAGCCGACTCAACCCCAGCCCCAGAGGCAGCCTCAGCTCCAGCCCCATTCAGGAGTGGTACTATAGAGAGTATAACCCTTACATTCTCACACTCACTTTCACGCACTTCATCTGTTCTGCACGCGGAAACCCTTGCACGCTCACACACTCACTTTCGCACACAACTTCCGTTCCACCTGTGGAAACCTTCACTTGCTCACCCTCTTACTTTTGCGCTCTACATGCGTTCTGTTCACGGAAACCTTCTCACGCTAATACGCTCTCTGTCGCACTCTTCATGCGTTCCGCGTGCGGAAACCCTCTCACACTCATATGCTCACTTTCACACTTACTAAGTCAGGTCAGCATGTGGAAACCCTCTCACACTCACATGCTCACGTTTGCACCCACTAAATCAGGTGTGCATGTGGAAACTCTTGCGCGCACACATGCTCACTTTCACACACTACATCTGTTCTGTGCGGAAACATTCATGTACTCACTCTCTCATTTTGTGCACTACATCAGTTGTGTGTGGAAACCCTCAAGTGCTCACACTCTTGTTTTGCACACTACATCCCTTTGGCACATGGAAACTCATACATGCACACGCTCACTTTCACACACAACTTTCATTCCGCACATGGAAAGACCCGCACGCTCACACTCTCATTATGCGCACTACATCCGTTCTGGGCTTGGTAACCCTCATGTGCTCACATTCTCACTTTCAGGCACTACATGCGTTCCACCCGCAGAAACCCTCTCGCACTAATATGCTCACTTTCGCACTTACTAAATCTGGTCCGCGAGCGGAAACCCTCACGTACTCACACTCACTTTCATGCACTACCTCCGTTCCGTACACGGTAACCCTCATGTGCTCACATGCTCACTTTTGTGCACTACATCCGCTCCGCACAGAAACCCTCGCATGCTCATAGGCTCACTTTCACGCACAACATCCATTCCACACACGGAAACACCCACACACTCACACTCTCATTTTGCTACTGTTCCACGCACGGTAACCCTCATGTGCTCACACTCACTTTCGCGCACTGCATCCGTTCCGCACGCGGAAACCCTTACATGCACACACTCACTTTCGCACACAACATCCTTTACATGCACAGAAACACCCGCGCGCTCACACTCTCATTTTGCGCACTACATCCGTTCCACATGCGTTAACCGTCATGTGTTCATACTCGCACTTTCACGCACTACGGAAATCCTCACGAACTCACATGCTCACCTTCGCACGCTACGTCCATTTCACGTGTGGAAACCCTTGTGTGCTCACACTTTTATTTTCACACACACTATGTCCTGTCCACATGCGGAAACCCTCAGGCACTCACACGCTTACTTTCACGCCCACTACATCCTGTCTGCACGCCGGAACCCTCATGTGCACACACGCTTACTTTCACGCCCACTAAGTCAGGTCCACATGCGGAAACCCTTGCACCCTCACACTTTCATTTTCACATGCACTACATCCTGTCCATGCACAGAAACTCTCGCGCGCTCACACAGTCACTTTCATGTGCAATATGTCCATTCCCAGTGCGGAAACCCTCACACTCTCACTCTCTCGCTTTCGCACGCTCCCTCACATGCTCTTGCGTGCTCACACCCTTTGATCCAGCATTATCACTGCTGTTTCTATATCCCAAAATTATTTTTAAAATGGGGGAAAATACCAGTTTGTATAAAAATATTTATAGCACTATTTTTGTGGTGGTTAAGACTTGGAAATCAAAGGGATGCTCATCAATTGGGGAATACCTAAAAAAGCTGATCGAACAAGAATATAAGAAATGACAAGCTTGATAATTTCAGAAAAAAATAGGAAATATTTACATGAAATGATGCAAAGTGAAGTGAACAGAACCAGGAGAACACTGTACATAGTAACAGCATATTGTATGATAAAGAATTGTGAATGACTCCGAAATGCAATAATCCAAGACAATCCTACAGGATTAATCATGAAACAGCTACCTGCCTCCAGAGGAAGAACTGAAATTATTTGAATACATAGGGAAGCATGCTATTTTTCACTTTTTTTCTTTGCAGCCTTTTTATATAACATGGTGAATCAATATGTATGGGATGCAAGAAACTATTTTAATGACCTAGAAAAAATAACAACAGAATTTATATGGAACAACAAAAGGTCGAGAATTTCAAGGGAAGTAATGAAAAAAAAATTAAATGAAGGTGGTCTAGCTGTACTTGATCTAGAACTATATTATAAAGCAGCAGTCACCAAAATCATTTGGTATTGGCTAAGAAATAGACTAGTTGATCAGTGGCATAGGTTAGGTTCATAGGGCAAGATAGTGAATAAAAATAACAATCTAGTGTTTGACAAACCCAAAGATCCCAACTTTTGGGATAAGAATTCATTATTTGACAAAAACTGCTGGGAAAACTGGAAATTAGCATGGCAGAAACTAGGCATGGACCCACATTTAACACCATGTACTAAGGTAAGATCAAAATGGGTCCAAGATTTGGGCATAAAGAACGAAATCATAAATAAATTAGAGGAGCATAGGATAGTTTACCTCTCAGACTTGTGGAGGAGGAAGGAATTTGTGTCCAAAGGAGAACTAGAGACCATTATTAATCAGAAAATAGAAAATTTTGATTACACCAAATTAAAAAGTTTCTGCACAAGCAAAACTAATGCAAACAAGATTAGAAGGGAAGTGACAAATTGGGAAAACATTTTTATAGTTAAAGGTTCTGATAAAGGCCTCATTTCCAAAATATACAGAGAATTGACTTTAATTTATAAGAAATCAAGCCATTCTCCAATTGATAAATGGTCAAAGGATATGAACAGACAATTTTCAGATGATGAAATTAAAACTATTTCCACTCATATGAAAGAGTGTTCCAAATCACTATTGATCAGAGAAATGCAAATTAAGACAACTCTGAGATATCATTACACACCTGTCAGATTGGCTAAGATGACAGGAAAAAATAATGATGAATGTTGGAGGGGATTTGGGAAAACTGGAACACTGATGTATTGTTGGTGGAGTTGTGAAAGAATCCAACCATTCTGGAGAGCAATCTGGAATTATGCCCAAAGAGTTACCAAACTGTGCATACCCTTTGACCCAGCAGTGCTATTCCTGGGCTTATATGCCAAGGAAATACTAAAGAGGGGAAAGAGACCTGTATGTGCCAAAATGTTCGTGGCAGCCCTTTTTGTAGTGGCTGGAAACTGAAAAATGAATGGATGTCCATTCATTGGAGAATGGTTGGATAAATTATGGTATATGAATATTATGGAATATTATTGTTCTGTAAGAAATGACCTGAAGGACGAATACAGAGAGGCTTGGAGAGACTGACATCAACTGATGCTGAGTGAAATGAGCAGAACTAGATCATAATACACTTCAACAATGATACTGACTGAGGATGTATTCTGATTGAAGTGGACATCTTCAACATAGAGAAGAGCTAATCCAACTCCAATTGATCAATGATGGACAGAATCAGCTCCACCCAGAAAAGGAACACTGGGAAATGAGTGTGAACTGTGAGCATTTTTTTTTCTTTTTTGTTTTTCTTCCCAGATTATTTTTACCTTCCAAATCTAATTCTTCCTTTGCAACAACAACAACAGACAAAATTCGGTTCTGCACATATATATTGTACCTAGGATATACTATAAGATATTTAATATGTATGGGAATGCCTGCCATCTAGGGGAAGGGGTGGAGGGAAGGAGGGGAAACATTTGGAACAGAAGGGAGTACAAGGGATAATGTAAAAAAAAATTACCTATGCATATGTACTGTCAAAAAAAATTATAATTATAAAAATTAATAAAAGTGAATGAAGTTACAAAAAAAGAAATTAAAAAAATATATGTATGGGATGTTAAAAGATTTTGAGCAAAGTTTTCTGTGAATTAAAGATATTCTCTGTGAAAGATTTCTAGGTGGTCCTGAGCAAGTAAGTATGGTGCAGTCTAGATGGGTTGCAAAGATGTGTCAGTGTGGGAAGTACCTATAGTTATGAAATGATAGTTCCAAAGAGGAATAGCATGACAGACTGTAAGAACCTTAAATTTAGAGCCATGAACACAAATTAAAATCACAGCTCTGCTACTGAGTTCCCATGTGATCTTGGGCAAATTACTCAACAGCTCTGGGACTCATTTTCCCCCCATGCAAAATGAAGGGACTAGATTCTGGAAAACAAATTTGTCTTGGTTCCTATATTTCTTTAATGATATTCTTCATGCCATTTTCTGGGGTGTAAGTCACCAGGTACCAAATATACATCTCTCCAGAGCCCTATTGCTTACCTGAAACTTTGATTCTTCAAAGTTTGAAGTGTTCTGTACTTTATGGTCACAGTTTTCCTGGAAGAATGTTGCAGTGATGAATATTTGCAATTGGCTTTGCAGAAATTCGGTATTATTGAGAACATTATACAATTTCCCCAATGCAATCCAGCCTGCTATTTTCTTACTACTCAATTTCAATCCCGTCTCTTTGTTTATGAATAGTATAAGGTTAAGATTTAGACCTACGTTGCATATATGTACAGATATATGCATATTTATAAACACAAACCATTATATTTACACAAGGTTCACAAAACACTTTGCATACTTATTGTACTCTTCATAGAACCACATGAGGTAGGTGCTTTAACATCCCACTTTACAGAAAAAGTTGAACCCGGGGAAATTAAATCACTCTCCCAGTTTCACACAGCTGGTAAATTAACAATCAGAGTCAAACCCTTTCTATTTTCACTTCCAGTACTCTATGTACTGGTTTATTTCTTGATACTCTAGAAATTGTTGAAAATAAAGATACCTGTGGTTTGCTGTATATTGATTATTTCTAAAGAGCACTTGATTTGATAGGGTCCAATAAAGTCTTTAGATTTCTCTTATGTATCTGTGAAGCTCATAGAAGACATATGACTGCAGAGAGAACTTTTTTCAGGGATCCGCTAATCTTCCATAGAAAGAGAAGCCTTAACCTAGATATGTGAACTTGGCTTTGAGCATCCTGCCGGATGGAAGAGGACTTCCTTGGAGAGGGAACTGAATCAAAATGTTCCTAATGCATCATGCTGATTGCATCTGGCTCTAGAATACAAAAAGGCCTCCTCTGTGACATTCATGACTCCTCCAAATAGACACAAGCTTAATAATAACCACATGAAGAATCAAGTGGATTTTAATCATGCCTATTTCCCAGATTGAGCCATGCAGTTAGATGCATGGGACATTAAATTGATTCATCAGAAAATGTATTCAGGACAGATGACATACAACAGCTTTGGAGCACATTGAGAACAATCTTGGACAGAAATGAAAGACATAAACATCAAGGTAAAACAAATTTAGTGGTCGATGGGGAGGGACACTGTAGTTTTGGCAGGCACATGGCGGACATAAGGGAAAATTTGTCTTCATTTATTTTTCCATTTTTGTTTCTTTTAAGTTTTTACCTAAGGTAGGACTTTTCACATCTATCCAAGACAAAGTTATGCTGAGGATGATGATATCCTAGAGTGGGAAAGTAATCTCCTCTATAAGGTTCTGGATAGGGGGCTAAATAGTGGTGCTTAAATCCAGTGACCAAGAGCTCTCCACTTTATGAAACAGTCTGTCTCCTTGTTGGGCAGCTCCAAAAGTGAAAAAATATGCATAAGGTCAGCTTACAGTAATGGCAGACCTGGGATTCCAACCCAGGCCTCTAAACTCAAAATTCCATTTTGTCACATAGTCTATATGACCCTCCCCCTGCCATAGCATCAGTACAATAAAATCGTCCTAACTATATAAAATGATAATAAAAATGCATCCTAGTCCTCACAATAAGCAAAAGATGTAATATGCTTCAGAGTGAATGTTTATTGCATTTCCTAATAATCTCAAAATACAAAATATATTCAAGCTGCTTTAAAGGTAATGTTAATTATTTTTTTTCCTCTTAATGATCCCAGTATCTCTAGCTGTCAAGTGAATTATCACCTCATAAACATGCCAGTTTAGAAAGTACTTCAAATTACAGTCAGAAGATGGCAAGGGAGCAAGAGTAATTGGAATTCAATTTATACAGAGGAGTTTCCATTTTTATTATTGTTTAAATGGGTTTAATAAATTGAAATGGTCAGAAACTAAAACAGAGAGAAAAGTGGGGGGAAACGTCACCATGCAAAAAGCTATAGGAGGGAACTGAGCTGATCATAAAAATTCCATGCCCTTGAGAGAATGAAGTCAGTCTATTGACAGCTGTAGTGTTAGGCAGAGGGTTCGGTGTTTCGCTAAATTTCAGAATACTGTTCCTGAATAAATGATGAATGGATGGATGGATGGATAGAAGGATGGATGGATGGATAGAAGGATGGATGGATGGATAGAAGGATGGATGGATGGATAGAAGGATGGATGGATGGATAGAAGGATGGATGGATGGATAGAAGGATGGATGGATGGATAGAAGGATGGATGGATTCACTTACCAAAGGTATTTAAGAGTTGGGGATTTTTATATCTAAGTTAGATTCATTGCAGTGAATTTATAGATGAAGTTTCCTAATGCCTCATCACAAAAGGAAAATAACCCTGGGTTTTGAAGGTCTAGTCCACCAGAGCAAAACCTCTGGCTGACCTTACTGAGCTGAAATATCAAGAGGGACTTAAATTTTATTTTCTGTTACATGGCTGAATTAAGTTCAGAGAGTTTTGACATCAGCATGGCTACGAGATAATTAACTTCCATGCCAGAATAATGTTGGAAAGGAAGCCCTGGAGGCCATACCCACATAGATGAAGTCATGGACTGTTGAAATATTATGGGACAGCATGGCATCCTAGATTGAAAGCTGATCTCACAAGCTGGTCCCATGAAGACCAGCATTCAATCCCACCTTGGAAACATGCTGGCTTTGAATTCCTAGAGAAGTAATTATAAACAGGGCTTCTAGAAACTTTTTCCGACTGTGTCAAAGCAAATGCCAACATACATTGTCAAAGGATATACATACACCAATGAAATCCAAGATCATTTTAAAAGCTATATAAATGTGTAAATAGATTAATAATTGCTTACTGTTTGTTTAATGGACATACAAAAGGCTTTAGGATGAAAAGCATCCACTCTTTAAATGAATATAGGTTTATACTATGGTATTTCATTTAAACCCAAATTAATGATTATTATCTATGATCACTGTTGTAGGGATAATCTTTAAGCTTCAACAACAATAAGCGTTTATTAGATACTTACAATTGTACAGAATATTCTGCTAGGCATTTAGTAAGCTATCAGATTTAGAGAATAAACGGATCTTGAGTTTTATACAAACTAACAGAGTGGGGGAAAAGAGGTAAAGAATTAAATAATTAAATTTAAAGAATCAATAAATTAAGTAAAACTCCAAAATTAGAGAAAGGCTGACAAAAGGGAAGGAGAGATGGAAGGAAGGGAAAATAATCTTGGGACTTTAGATTTATCTTAAATAGATTAAATAATATGAAGGTGAAGCCTATATAATTATAATAATCAGTCTCACAGAGAAGTGATAATGAAAGGAACCCCCCCCCTTTCATTGGATACATGATGCTACGCTTTGTGAAATGTTGCATTCACCAGTGGGTAAGCTCTCTGGATATGTTGGTTTTGCTGAACAGACTTTCATTGTTATAAGGGAAGGCTCTCTGGATGGGATGGGAGAGCAATGGACTACATCCAAAAATAACAGCGAGGTAAAAACAAAATCCTCTATACCGAGAGAAAAATACAAATAGATAGAGCAAAAAGAAATTGGCCTTCTACTCATGGAAATGGCAAGCTCGTTGACACCAGATCCTGGCTTCAAAATATTTAATACACTAGGATTAGAGAACTAGTATAAACATATATATGTATATAGTATATTTACACACACAAGTACATATAATATACATATATGTGTGTGTATGTATCCTGCATATGTTTTGCTTTAAAAGCTATAAAAGGAGCAAGACTATGTCGGCTGTGTTTTCTATGGTTGGGGTAAGAAGATTGTTCCTTTTTCCGTCTAAGGAGTGAGGAAGAGAGACAAAGTGGTTCACAGTGCATGGGCTAGGAAACCCATCACCCACAAGTCACTGTTCCAAATCCTTCCTGATGAGGTTAGCAAGGCTTCGTTCCAGGATGGCGCTTTCTCAGTGACCTGTGTAAGATGTGACTGAAGTCTCACTCCAGGACTCTGAGCACAACTTGTCACAAAACATAGAATATATCACTGACCCTTGTAAGGATGAACCAAATAAATCACAGAATCTTAGTTAAAAGGGTCTTTGTGGGTCAACTAGTTCAACAATAGCTGAAAAACAATCCCTTCACCGGAATCCCAGAAAGGTAGCCATCTAACTTTTGCTTGAAAACTCTTAATAGAGAGGCGGAGAGAGGCAGGGGTTCATACCCACCAAAGTCTTCCATTTCAATTTCAGATAATTTTAATGGTTAGGATAGTTTTTCCTTATGTCAAGCTTAAATATGTCTCTCTATATCTCCATTCCGTTTCTCTTTATTCTGGACTCTTAGATCAAGTAATTCAAGTAGAATCTATCTTCCACCTTATATTTCTTCAAAAGTGTAAAGAATTATTAAGTGAATAAATGAGATATTTGGAAAGCACTTAGCACATAGAATATACTCGGAACTATATAAGTATATATTCCTTCCCTTCTCCCTATTATACCCAACTTGTGTCCTATCTAAATCTTCATACTTCCTGTAATATGTCCTCAAAGACATTTCAGCATCCTAGTTTCTTTCTTTTGGCAATACTCCAAATTTATCCTATCCTTGCTTAAAACATGACTCCAGATTTATTTTGAACTGGACAGAGTTTTAAACTATTACTTCTTCAATATTGAAAACTATAGCTCTCAATGCAACCTATAAGTACATTAGTTTTTTTCTTTTGGGGAGAAGAATCATTTTAAACTTGAAGTCCACAAAACTCCAGAACTTTTTAACTGGTCACCTAGCCATCCATGTAGCCCTATATTATAGTTATACATTGGTTCTTTGTACCCAAATATAATTTTCACATTTTTCCTAATTAATTTTATTAGATTGAATCCCAATGTTAAGTCTTTTATGGATATTGATTGTCATCCAATGGTTTGGCTAACCTTCTAGCTTTGTATCATTGGCAAATTTGACCAGCATGATATCTCATTCCTGATTTTGTGAGAAGAGACTGATTGGAATAACAGAATCTTGTCCCGACGCCAACCCAAATTTCAATTCTACTTTGAGAATGGTTTCCATTTCAATGCCAACTCCTTCAGTGCTTTCTTCTTCTATATTTATTTATGGACTCCTCTGAGTTTTTAACATTTGATATAGTTTCTACAGAATAAAAAAAGTTATATACCCAATAATGAGAGTATACCTTGAATAGATCTAATCTGCATCTCAGTTACCCTAGAAACAAACTATCTCAAAATTCTGATTTGGAAACTTTACTGTGTTTATCTACAATAAGCAAAAGAATGAGAAATTAAATTTTTGAATTTGAGTCTCTAGGAGCAAATCCATTTTATACAGAGCCAAAGTAGCTGGTGAAGATAGAGAAGTGTTGAGCCACCAGTTCCTGACAGATCATATATTTTAGGGTTAAAATTTCATGATCAGATCACCTGATTTTTCTTGACTGTGTTTGGATGACTAGATAAAAGATCTTGACCTCGTACCACATTTGGACACATTTTCCTGGGAGTGAAACCAGAAGAATCCCTCTATTTATCTCATCAAAAGTTCTTTATTTGTTCCCTTTATTTCAGTGTATTAGGGAACTTGGATAAAGAGATTCCACTGTATTTGACCTTATAGAATTTATTCTTATCGCCTGGGAAGTTAAGTATTGAAAGGGAATAGAATAGAGGAACAGAGAGAGGAACTAAATGTCTATTCCTTACTGGAAGGTCTGTGATACATCAATGTAAGGAAATTGGCACCTCATCCTGTGTGGCTAAGCAGAATTATCACCTTCACAGAATTCTAATTAGGCATGTTCCTAGATCAATATATTAATATAGGTCTGACCTCATCATAGATGAAGGCAGACATATATCCATTGTGTTAATAGAGACTCTGCAAAGGTCCTAGTGCTCAAGAATATTTCCCCCACTTAGAAGCTATGGAATACCAGAATTTTGTGCTTACCTATGGAAAGTTTGCATAGGACTTTAATTTTACAAAGCATTTTTCTTATAACAACTTTGTGAGCAGGGACTATTTTTAAATTCCCATTTTAAAGTTAAGGAGATGGGGTGGATAGGTTAGAAATTCCATAAAGAAGAAGAATGCTCATTAGGAACAAAACTATACTAAATGTTCATAAAATAAACCCTTAAGTCTTTGACTTTGAAGAGCTTATGTTCTTTCTATCCAATGACTTCCCCTGCATCATAGATCAATAGTGTCTGAAAGTAATATGTGTGACTTAACACCATATACCAACATAAGATCAAAATGGGTCCATGATTTAGGCATAAAGAATGAGATCATGAATAGATTAGAGGAACACAGGATAGTCTACCTCTCAGACTTGTGGAGGAGGAAGGAATTTGTGACCAAAAGAGAACTAGAGATCATTATTAATCACAAAATAGAAAAATTTGATCACATCAAGTTTAAAATCTTTTTTACAAACAAAATTAATGCAAGCAAGATTAGAAGGGAAGTAACAAATTGGGAAAATATTTTTATAGTTAAAGATTCTGATAAAGGCCTCATTTCCAAAACATATAGAGAACTGACTCTAATTTATAAGAAATCAAACCATTCTCCAATTGATAAATGGTCAAAGGATATGAACAGACAATTTTCAGATGACGAAATTGAAACTATTTCCACTCATATGAAAGAGTGTTCCAAATCAGTACTGATCAGAGAAATGCAAATTAAGGCAAACTTTGAGATACACCTGTCAGATTGGCTAAGATGACAGGAAAAAATTATGATGAATGCTGGAGGGGATGTGGGAAAACTGGGATAGTGATGTATTGTTGGTGGAGTTGTGAAAGAATCCGGCCATTCTGGAGAGCAATCTGGAACTATGCCTTAAAGTTATCAAACTGTGCATACCCTTTGATCCAGCAGTGCTACTACCAGGCTTATATCCCAAGGAAATACTAAAGAGGGGAAAGGGACCTGTCTGTGCCAAAATGTTTGTGGCAGCCCTCTTTGTAGTGGCTAGAAATTGGAAAATGAATGGATGTCCATCAATTGGAGAATGGTTGGGCAAATTATGGTATATGAAGGTTATGGAATATTATTGCTCTGTAAGAAATGACCAGCAGGATGAATACAAAGAGGGCTGGAGAGACTTACATCAACTGATGCTGAGTGAAATGAGCAGAACCAGGAGATCACTATATACTTCAACAACAATATTGTATGAGGATGTATTCTGATGGAAGTGGAAATCTTCAACATAAAGAAAAGCCAATTCACTTCCAGTTGATCAATGATGGACAGAGGTAGCTACACCCAGAGAAAGAACACTGGGAAATGAGCGTAAACTGTTTGCACTTTTGTCTTTCTTCCCAGATTATTTTTACCTTCCAAATCCAATTCTTCCTTTGCAACAACAACAACAACAAAATTCGGTTCTGCACATATATATATTGTACCTAGGATATACTATAACATATTTAATATGTATGGAACTGCCTGTCATCTCGGGGAGGGGATGGAGGGAAGGAGGGGAAAATTCGGAACAAAAGTGAGTACAAGGGATAATGTTGTAAAAAATTACCTATGCATATGCACTGTCAAAAAATTATAATCATAAAATTAATTTTAAAAATTTAAAAAAAAAGTATGTGTGTCTTCTCACTTTCACTCTAGATCTCATTCCACTATATCATCTTGCTCAGCATCCATACTGGATAGCTTTAATCCCAATCATATGAAAACTTAATTGTTTTTTTTTAATCACCCTGGGAAATGATTCAATTTTGTTGACTGCTAGATAAAATTTTCCTAGCAATACCTATAGATCATTCTTAAAGATGTTTTCCTCATTTTAAGGTTTTTAGTGTGAAATTCTAGGTCACCATCATTAAGAAAGGCACAATGAGCAGGACAAGGAAGATTAGAGTGTCTTTGTACTCTGCCCTGGTAAGATGCCATTTGAAGCATTATGCCCGATTCTGAATAGAGCTTTTAGGGAAGAAAATTGGTAATCAGGAGCAAGTCCAAGTAAGAGATCTAGGAATGTAAAAGTCATCTAGTCATTGCTAGATCCAGAACTCTCAATGAATTCTACTCACTCTCAATCCATTGCTCTTTCCTTTATACCATACTGCTAATTGAGCCATTGGGGATTATTTTTTGGTGCCGGTTAATGCACTAAGTTTTAATTTCCTAAAGCCACCTGAGTCCATTTGCTTACTTGCTTTTTTTGTGACACAAATGAAATCAAATTTGTAGGTTTAGTTCCAATGCAGGAGATTCTGATTTATACCTCTTGAAACTCTTTTTTTCATCTGTTTTCAGCTGTTCCACTCATGTGGCTTATTGAGGTCTGAGAAGACTGGAGTAGAAGGTGGGGAGGGCTCATCCCAAATCCAATTCCCTTTATTAAAAGGGGCACCTTGAGAATCACAGACTCCACATGAATTAAATTCACTCTTTGTACAAAGCTCTCAAAAGAAAGAAATTATGTGCTAGATAGAAAATAATTACATCTAATTCTACAAGTCAAGAATTTTGGAGCCCCACAGAAAATAAAAACATCATTCATTCATTCCGGAAAACTTTTATATTTAAAACTTTGCTATTCCTAAATGATCTTGTGTGCCCACCAGGTAAAGTGAACACAAGAAAATTATTAAGCATGGGAGAAGGGGCGTTCAATTATAAGGATTCTATCTGCAATGCAGAAAAAGTGGCTGCACTGTCTGAATGCTACAAGAAACAGCAGACCCTCATTCTGCCCAAACAAAGCAAAATATTAGAGAGGGCAAGGAGGAACCAGGCTGCCCTGGGTGAAGACGTGTTTGCTGTGATATTCGGAGATCTGTACAGCACAACAAAGAAAGGTGAAAATGAAGAGTGGCAGGGATACAAGAGGAAGTCTGAAAGCAAAATAGCAAGGGAGAAAGCATGAAAAAAAAACCCTCTATACCCATAAACCATCTAAGGCGATCCTAAAACATAGGGGGAAATGACTCAATTCTATGAGAGAAACCAAACACATTGAACAACTGAAATCTGAAGGAAGGTGATATCGCCTCATGCAGCATGAAGTCCTGTAGACTCTACACAGATCATGGAATAAAACTTCAAAACTCTACAGTGGCTCAAATAAAGAATAAATAAATAAAAGAATAAACCAGAAATTGTCATAAATTAAACTAAAATTTACAGATACTAAAATAGGAAAAATGAATATATGATAGAAAAGGTTTTTTTTTTCAAATAAGTAGAAGCTGTGAGAAAATAATAGATAAAGAACATTAAAATTTTGAAATGGAGGAAAATTTGCATTAGATAAGCAACAGGAAAGTCAAAAGAAAATCTGAATATAAGCCAAATAAATTAACCTTGAATTCAGACTGTGCAATGATAACGTTAGAATGATAAAATTTCCAAAACTTGCTAAATTAAAAAAAAAAAATACAATATGGAAAAATACTATAAGCTAACTCTCCAGAACTTGTGAGTATAAAAAACAAATGAATAATTGAATGAATTCACAGATTACTACCAGAAAAATAAAAACACAAGTTCCAAATCTTGCAAAAGGAAAGTGAACAATGTCATTAATAAACAATATATTTTTGCAAGAAGCAAGGAAAAACAACTTTAAATATGAAATAAAGGCAATTAGAGTAACACAAGACGATTTTACCTTTATAAAAAATCGCCAGAGAAAACAGAAAATGGGTTGCAAAAAAGCTCAAGCTGCAACTGAAATGTATATATCCCAATATATATCAATGAAAAATATAAACTTGCAATAAAAGAATTTTGAAACAGGGGCAGCTAGGTGGGGCAGTGGATAAGAGCACCAGTACTAAAGTCAGGAGGACCTGAGTTCAAATGTGACCTCAGACACTTAACACTTCCCTGCTGTGTGACCCTGGGCAAGTCACTTAACCCCAATTGCCTCAGGAGAAAAAAAAAAAAAAAACAGACAGGAAAAAAAGAATTTGAAATAGTCTTGATTTTTCCCTCCTAAGAGTGGTGAAACAACACCTCAAGGTAAGTCTGTGGAGTCAGCAGTAGCTCTGCAGCAACTCTCAGTACAAACTAATAATACTTTGCCTGGGCAGTGAGCATAATTCAGTAATAGTTACATTATCCTATTGGAATGATATTCTTGAAATAGGGATTTTCCCCCTCTTTTTTGTTTCTTCAATACCTAGCATTGTGTTTTATATATAATAGCCATAAAATAAAAGCATTTTCCTATAAATGAATAAAGATCGTTATAGAGATTTGCATCTCAACTTTGGAGGCTTTCTCTCTTCCCCCTCTAATGGTACTCTTTCTACTTTATTTCCTCGCCCCAGCCGGATCACTACATATTTAGATGGTCATCCTCCTGCTTTCATTGATGTCATACTCCAATGTCTTGTTGTGATAACTTAGATTCTTGCAATCTATGCCAGTGGACTCTAAACTCTAGAAGCTCCAACCATGTTGGAAACCCTTCAAATACAAACCTAGTGATGGAATGAAAGTTTACCATTAGAGGAAAACAGAAAAATTCAGAAAATTCAGGGGAAAAAAAACCCTAGACATACTGGCTACAAGGTGACCAATTTTTCAGTCAGACAACTCCTTTAGACTATTTACTAAATGAGAGGAGTGCTAAAATTAGCAAAATCTGGATCCTTGAAACACTGAGTGGGATTTTAACGATTCCGAGAAATGAATGGAATATTACTGGATGTTCTACTTAGACTGTGTCTAGATCAAATAAAGATGTAGGGTAGTATTTCTTTGTTCCCTTTAAGAAGTGCTGAAAGTCTTAATCCTTTAGTTAAACTATTTTCTGACCTGAAGCATCACTTCAGTTGGTACTCCCTGCCATCTAAATTATTTTATAGTTTATATAAAACTATATTTTATTTTATAGAGATGGAGGCATCTTCCTTTCCTTTGGACTGACTATCTCGTCCTACATGTTTTCTTTTCTTCTGATTTGCCAGTTACTTGACTGAACTGTGTTCTGAACGCATAGGTTGTCCCAGAAGAAGGATTCTACTTGACATTGTAAAACCCATCAGGCAGTAAAATGAGCCGCTTCTGATTGTTTCATGGTCTCTGATTACTGATATTTTAAACTGTGTCAGCACTTGGTACTTGCTCCTGTATTAGTATGAGCGGCCAACCTCCTGCATGAATGACTTGCCCCAGGTCCTTGCTCCTTCCTCTCCTTTCTTCCCACTCGTTGTTGGTGCCATTATGGCCCTTCTCTGGCTTTCCAAGGTGAAGCCCCGGCTGCCCACTGAATGACTTTGTTTTACCTGATGAATAACTCAGGTGAGTTGGGCCTCCTCCTATTCATATAGTTGCTTTTGCCTGCCCATGATTGAGGGGAATTCAGGTTTCCTCTTCTCTAAACTACGCAAGCTAGATCAGATGACCTCAAATAGGCCCTTACTTTCCCCCTATATTTATGACTTTATCAATCCATCACCTATCTATGAATATGTATATATACATGTAGATCATATAAATAGAGGAAATGCATATATATTACACAATTTGTGCATGTGTATTCAGTAAGGCAGTTGCAAAAGTCCACTATTTTATTTGTATCCTTTTTCATTTTCTTTTGTGGATTTAAAAAATGTTTCTCAGGTTGCAACCCAATGATCTGAATTCTTACACTTGCAACCTTTACCCCAATCTAGGACTTAGGCATAGACACTAATATGTCAATTTTTAAAAATCTAAGAAAACTTCTACCCAGATACCAAGAGACAGGTGATAATATTATTGATACTCTTAAAAAAGAGTGCTCATGGGAGAATAGCATACACAACTGCCAAACCATTTTCTTAAAATACAGCATTTTCCTGAAACAACTGAAGCAGGCAATGTGGTAGTCATTTGCAAAGCACATGGGCTGAGGTGTTATTGGAAATTCTGATTTTATGTTTAGCAGCATTATTAATAATAGAATGATGATGGCATCATTTTATAACCAGGGCTCCCTTAGTATATTTATTTCTAATTTATCATCCATAAGATTTCAGGATGGAACCAATGTGTTATCTCAAAGTAACACAATGGTTGGGAGGTTGCCAACCATCACAGCAAGCTGACAATTCCATCTGAGAAGCTCAGAATCCTTAATTCTCTGACAGATCTTGTGGAGATTATCTTATGGAATCCTCTCTTGCCATTCCATAAATCACTTTTAATGAAATTTACATTTGCTTTATTCTACTGGTTCTAAACTTGAAATATTTGCCATTCTTGGACTAAGAAAAATATGAATCATGCCAAAGGAAAACATGTTGGAAGTGGAATATGTTCTAGGGTTCTTCCCGTCATTTGTTTGTAGTATTTAGTCTATTTTTCAAGATTCTTTGCCATCTGAAGTAGCTATGGGGTTAATAAGATGAAAATATTTGCTCATATTAGACCAGTGTCCTTTTCAGAACATTTTCCAAATGTTCAGTCATTTCAGAAATTGTGCTTGATGATATGAAGTGACATTTATTAATTATGATCTGTATCCCTGATTCTAGGGACTATTAATGATGATCTTTCAACTTCATTAACATGGAGTTACAACCAAGGGTTAATGAATAAGGGAAAGTTGTCCAGGAATCACTTGTTCTGTTAATTAACCTCCTATCTCCTATCATCTTCATTTCCACCTTCCTTATCTCTCTGGGAGCAACTATATTACATATTTCCTCTATGATCACTTGTATTTTTTAAAGATTGCTGAATATAAAGCACTAATAGGAAATTCCATGTGGCAATTGTAAATCTAAACCTTCAGTCCTTATTTGTTTTCTAATTCAACAAAAACCTATGGATGGATACCGTGTAAAGTTTATCATGTGAGGTGCTAGGCTTATAAATGTAAATGGAGTGTGGCCCCTGCCCTTGAATTAGTTTAAATTTGGGTTCCTTACTATTTGCCATTGAATCTTTTCTAAATGAGTGAGTTTATTGTAATACAATGGCAAGAGAATTTAAAAATAATTACTCCACACAACTTAAGCATCCTAACGAGGTTTAGTGAAGGATATTTTTATAACTCATTGAAGCATCAAGATGGCTGAAAATGGGGAGTGAAGAAGAATTAGGGGTCAAGGTACATTATGCAATTCCACTAATAAACATCTCAAATTAAGTCTTCTATCAGTTTTCTGTATAGTGGAGAGGCCTAAAATATCAGATTAACTCCTAAGGGCGGCAGAATCATATTCTCCAATTTTTCTGTTTTATATAGGAAACATCGCTCCTCTGCCATGTGCCAGTGATATTTCATAATAATTTTTTTCTTTCATAGCAGAGGTTCAAAGACAATAGTTGATGAGGAGAAAACTTAGCTTATATTTCTACTTCCACATCATCCTTAGAGATATTTGAGTATTAGGTTCTTAGGTAGATAGTTAAACCTAGGGTTTAACCCTAGGTCCTTTGCCATCTAGAAAATGGCATTCCAGGCTCTCCAATACTTTATTGTAGAAGCTGCCAGATCCTGGGTAATCCTGAATGCTGCTCCTTGATAATTGAATTTTTTTTGTCTAGTAGCTTGTAATATTTGTCCTTGAGATTATAGTTTTAAAGCTTTACAATAATGTTCCCTGGGGTTTTCCTTGTGGGATTGTAGTGTCCCTGTTCGGGCGCCAAAAATGTCAAGTCCGGGCTAGCTCCTCTGAAGGGCTCAGAATCAGCCAGAGTCAGGATAATCAAAAGTCCTTGCCCCACGGTGGGCACCAAATTGTAAATGTTCTGTTGTCTGTAGATTATAATCCTTCTCTGGGAGGAGGTTTCTTTTCTGTAAGTCCTTTTCTCTGTGAGCAGGTTTCTTGGGAGGCTTCTGGAGCCTCCAGCCAGAGTGAAGGTAGAATCTCAAATCCTTCTTCCTGATCCTGGCTCTGAATCTCCTCCAGCTTCCCTGAAGTTCTCCTGGGAAGTCTTGTCCTTATCTCAATCCAGACTGCTCTCCAGGCTCAATGTTGCCTCCTTTTATCCTCCCAGAGAATGGGCTTGTGGGTACTCCCAGGAGCTTGTAGGAACTCCTACAGCCAATGGACTAGCTCCTTTTAAATGTATGTGAACTCCTTTTCAGAACTTCTTTTAAAGGTGTGAACTAAAGATGAGAACCCTGAGCTAGAGAATTGTTAAGTACTGACTTAGAACCTAGTAAGAACCTAAAATTTGAGTATTGTAATGTTTCAAGGGCACAAGCCAAAAAGAATAGTTTAGAGGAAGACTTTAACTCATTCCATGGAAGATTTAGGGTATTTGTATGAGGGATGATTTCCTCAAGAATCTTGGAAATTTTCTTAGTACCCATGAGCTTCCCCTCCTCCATTTCTAAAGTATTTACATATAAATTCAATTCAATTTTATTATATTCAGTTTAATATTCTAGTCTATCATGGCATTTTTGGATCTTGATTGTCATCCAATATATTAGCTAAATCTCCTAGTTTTGCATGATCAGAAAATTTCATAAACATTACAAGGATTCCCTCCTCAAAGTCATTGAGAAAAATACTAAATAGAAGAAGTCCAAGGACAGGTCCTTAGAAAACAATAAAGTCAGTCTTCCAAGAGGTTATTGAACAATTAATTAGTATTCTTCAGATTCAGCCATTCAACCAATGCCAGTATCTATCTATTATTATCCAGTCTACATTTCTTCATCTTGTCTGTCAGAACTTTAGATACGAGGCTTTATGGCTTAAGAAAATCAAGAACTGGAGGGGGGGATAATGGTGCCATTGTTCATCCTTGAATGTGTGCTTTCACTATTAACTTTCTGGAACCTCTAAAACATTTTGTATATGTAAGAATAATAACAGGCTTATTCCAGGTGTTTTTTCAGTACTTCATATATTAGATGTTTTACTTCTTTAATATGTAGATGGATCCCAGTTAAGGCAAATAATAGTAAATCCCCTGATACGATCATATAGATTTGAGTACAACTCTTTGAAATAATAATTATGTAAAATTTGGCAATTGGTTCCAACCCAATGGAGATCTTCAATACAAATTAAATAGTGTGACCATTTCAGATGATTTATTATTTCTCCTACTCTTAAACTAGCTTTAGATGAGCAGAGAACTAGGAGAGGTAGGATAACCCTGAAAGCAGATCTTATAGAATTTACTACCTAGAAGTGATGAGAAGATAAGCACACTGATAGATGTGAAATTAATTAGACTATAAGTGCTTAAAAAGAGCAGATGTGCATATACACCTGACAATGTCAGGGGAGACTTGATGAGGATGATATGAAGCTTATGAAAGATATCAATAATGCAATAATGTCCATCTTATGGAGATTTTAACCCCTTATTTCCCTTTCTCAATTACTTCCCCAACTCCCCTTAACCTATGACTATCATTAGACAGCTGAGTGTAACTGATGGAAAAGGATGTCTCCTTAGTTTGTGGAAATGGCTGCTCAGAAATCTCCCCAACTCACCGTACAATTTTCTTATAATATGGGAAGGCAGCCCCCACATCCCTCATTTTCAGAAATGGTCACAGAAAATCTGACTCTTTTCCCAGAATGCTGAGAGTTGGTCCAATGTAGGCACAGTGATAAAGTTTGTTTGTGGGAGAGGATCACCACCATTTCACCACCGATTATCAGTATCCATTAGGACATTTGTTGTCCCAGTGATGTCCCTGGGTTATTGATGCACAAGGAACAATCAGATTGCATGATCCTAAATGCAGAGGAAGATGATGTTGCTGTAAACATGAGCAGTCAGGGAAACCTTCTTGGGCCTTGAAAGATGAAAAGAGGAAGACAAATTTGGAAGAGAGGAAGAAAAAAGGCCATCCCAAGCATGTACAGGTGTTGAAACATTTATTTATGTCCCTACAGTGTTAAGAATAAAAACAATATGCTCTCAGAACAGGGAAGGATCATGGATAATCTGGATTCTGAGATGAAGAGGGAGGGAGAGCACGCTTGTGAGAACTTAAAATGCCAAATGAACAAGGTAAGCCTTGATGAGGAAATTGGAAAACAAGGCGCTGTGATGATGGGTATGATGATATGTCTGGGATTCCTGATCTTTATAGTCACACTGCTGACAAGATTGAAAAACCATTCAGTTTGGGACAATGATAAGGACTGGGGAGGAAGAAGATTCATGGGAATGTTGCTTTTTTCCCTATTTCTTGCAAATGGAGGCTGAGTTTCGCCTTCTTTGCTTTGAGAAGCATATCTATGTGCAACAATGACATTTGTGAAGACATTTAAGTCCATAATGTTAATGACTGCAATTAATTAAGAAAATTGTAAGAATAGTTCAAAGGAGAGGAATTCTAAACGACTAATGAAGCCTTCTTAATGTGAGTGACTACTAGGAAATAAATTATTATGAAGCAATTTCATGTTCCCCTTTGTAATACTTTGTGAGTCCTTCTCTCTGTGTCTGTCTGTCTCTCTCTCTCTTTCTGTCTCTCTGTCTCTCTCTGTGTCTCTGACTTTCTGTCTTTCTGTATATCTCCATATGTATCTCTGTCTCTTTCTGTTTCTCTCCATAGTGCCTAATATTCAATATTACATTATGCAATAGGCACTTAATACAGACTGATTGATTGATTTAGGTTTCTCATTACTTGCTCTTCTTCTGGATATATTTCAATATATCATTGTCCTCTCTTAAAGGTGTTTCTCAGACCAGGAGATCATTATACATTTCAACAACAACAATACTACATGATGATCAATTCTGGTGGACGTGGACATCTTCAATAATGAGATGAACCAAATCAGTTCCAATAGAACAGTAATGAACTGAAAGAACTCTGGGAGATCACTATGAACCACTACATAGCATTTGCATTCTTTCTGCTATTGTTTTTTTTTTCTTTCCTTCTCAGGTTATTTTCACTTTTTTTCTAAATTCGATCTTTCTTGTACAACAAGATAATTATATACTTATGCATACCTATACTGTATTTAACATATATTTTAACATATTTAACATGTATGGGACTACTTGCCATCTTGGGGAGGGGATGGAGAGAAGGAGGGGAAAAATTGGAACAGAAGTTTTTGCAAGGGTCGGTGTTGAAAAATTACCCATGCGTATGTTTTGTACATAAAAAGCTATAATAAAAAAGGTGGTTCTCAGGCAGTGGTTTCCTAAACAGGAGCTCAGAAAATATGCTTGGAGTGACTGGGGGATTTTTTAAAAAAGGCCACTCTGCTCATTTGTTAATGAGCCACAGGGAAATTTAAACCTAAACAAATCTCGATGAATAGAACAGATGAGCATGGACAACTATGTGTCAGCAGACAGTGAATGTTAATGAAGGCTGCAAAACCATGTGCCTAATATTGACAATGTGTAGTGAGTTCATCAAGAAAGCATATCCTATTTCTTCTATGCTCAATCCCCAAATCTAGTCATTTGACCTTTACTCTATCCTGCCCCAGGAGGTGATAACATGGACCATACGCAGCACAACTGTGGATAAAGAACATTTGTCTAACATGTTTCCCTTCATTAGGAGGCATCTAAGTGGCCCAGCGCATAAATACTGGTCCTTGAATCAGAACCACAAAAGCTCCTCTTGGTGAGTTCAAATCTAATCTCAGAACTCCCTGGCTGTGTAAATCTGGACAGGTCACTTAAATCTGTTTGCCTAAATTCCTCATCAGTCAAATGAGCTGGAGAAGGAAATGCAAAGCACTTCCAGAATCTTTGCAAAGAAAACCCTAAATGGGGTCACAGAGAATCCGACATGATTCAACAACAAAATATTTTTGCTTTCCCCCACGAAAGTTGGATGCACAAGAAAAATCAAAACCATGATTACCAGAACAAGAAGAGGAAGAACTTATAAAGTTCTGTCTGGTTTGGTTTCCATGTCACATTTGGTCCTCCCTGTCCTGTGATATCCTTAGAAATAGTTGCCCTACTTAAATATAAAGTAACAAAGGCTCAGACAGCCGAGAAAGTCTTAGGATTGCACTTACCATCATATTATTCCGAGGAATGACTCAGCAGATGAATCATTCAGTCAATCAGTAAATGTGGCGCATTTTGGTTTTCTGTTCAGTGAAGTTTCATTGGATCACTGAAAGTTTCTAACTCTGGCCTTTTGGGATATGTTTCTTCGAGCATCCTGTCCAGCAGCCCCAGCCCATGATGGATCTGAGCCGTGTGCTTGGGCTGGCAGCGATTTTGATCCCACCTCACCTGCCTTCCCATTCCACTCTCACCTGCCCTTCTGCCATGGGGAGATAATTGGGTGTGACTAATGTGGGAGCATCTCAGTGCTGAGCAATCTGCAAGCTCAGAGGCAGCTTTGATCATTATGATGTCAATCATGAGGAAGAAGTCAAAGGGCGAGCAGATCCTGACTTTCTCCTTACTCCATCTTTCTCCAGTGAGGAAGATGAAAACCATGTCTCTAGGTGAAAGTCTTCTCTTACATCAAAATTATTAGAGCCTGAAATGAATCTCCTTCTTGGCTCTAGTTGGTCATTTAAGACTCAGTGAAAGCATCCTAAGCTGTTCGTTTCCTGATACAATTGCAAGTTGTTAAAGAAATATCAATCCTGGCATTTAACCTTCACCTGAAAACTTTCTAAAAGCTACCAAAGCACTTTTCCTTGACATTGATATCATCATGGTTTTCAAAGTTAAGAAATGAAATTTATGGCTCTCCCTGCTCACTGGCAGAACGTTACAAATGAACAAAGGAAGCCAACTTGCTTCTCCCTTTCCATTTTTCTCTATAATTATATATTATTAGAGCTGGAAGGAGCCTCAAAACTTGGAATAAAAATGTTAGAGAAGGAAGGAAACTTAGAGCATAGGATACCAAATGTGAGAGCTGGAAAAAGCCTTAGAACTTAGAAGATGGGATATTCGATTTTGAAAGGACCTTAGAACATACACTAGTACATTTATAAATCCAGCTCTAGTCTTTCCGCAAAACTCTCTATTGACCACTTAAGATTGAATGTTCCTTAGACATCCCCAAATCAAAATGTTGGAAACAATTTATTGTCTCTGTCTTTCTTCCAAGGTTACAACTATCAATTAGTCTATTAAGTCTTCAGCCTTATATAGTGTTATACTTGCTGCCTTCACCGTTACCCAGATATTCATTCAGCTACCAAATCTTGCCATTTCTCCCTCTGCAATATCCATTACATTTGACCTCTTCCTTCTACCTCTGCAGTCATCATTATTATTTTGCTCTTACCACCTCTTGTCTACACTATCATAACAGCCTTCTAATTGGTCTCCTAGACGCAAGGTTCTCCCTGCTTCAATTCATCCATCACACATATTGCAAAATGTGCATCTCTCCTCCTCAATCAAGTCAAGAGACTCCCCAGTGCCACAGGGAGCAAGTATAAACATTTTGTTTGTGTTTAGAGCCATTCTCTATCTGATCCTTTCTTTCTTTCATGCTTCTATATTCCTATTTTCTTTGCAGTCCATATTCCATCCAGACCAATGTTCTTTCCATTTCTCCCAGGAGCTCCCATCTCCTTTTTCAGTTCCCTCGTTTATGGACACAACCTCCTCTTCTACCTGTTGGAATCACTGAGTTCTTTCAGCTCATGCATTATACTCAGCAAGAGGCTTTTCCCAATTCCTCCGCTGCAAGGACCATGTTCTTCAAGGTTTCTTTGTGTATATCTCTACATGTACATGCTATCTCTCCTGTTAGAGCAGATTTTTTTCCCCTTTTTGAATCCTTAGCACCAAGCATTGCACTTGACATAAAGGAATTCTTTAGTAAATTCTTGCTGATTGTTTAAATATGGAAAGAACCTTAGAACACAAAATGTTAGAGCAAGGAGGGTCGTGTGACCTAGTCCATTTCCCTTCTTTAATTATTTAGCACAATCATCACTAAACTAGCCTAATTAATTTAATTATTATTAGCTGATTATGCTAATTAGACATGCTTATCCCCTTTAAAAAGTACCTTCCATCAATACAGATGATAATAATAGATAGCATTTATTGAGTGCCTATTATGTGCTAGACACTATGCTAAGTATTTTATGAATATTATCTCATTTGATTCTCACAAAACCCTTTCAGCAACATGTAGTCTTACAAGGTTGTTTGAGCAAAGCCAGCCTGTGTCAAAAATAACCCTTGGACTCGGGTAATTTTAACCCTGAAAGGAGTTTTTTATCAAGTATAACATACTGTTGTTTTCCCTCTTTCTCTTCCTGTTCCTTCTCCTTTCTCTCCTCCTCTTCCTTTTCTCTTCCTTTTATAACAATTCACATTTGTAGAACACTTTAAATTTTACCACACACTATACTAGTTCCATCTTACAGATGAAGAAATTAGGACTGAGAGATGTGAGGGTGGGAATACGGAAGTAACTTCTTAGATCTTTGGGCAAGCTTTAAGTCAACAGCAAGAATTAGATTTTTAGAGGGCCAAACTTTTGAAGTCTAGGAATAGTCCAAAACTTCAACGATCAGTCTTAGAAAGGAGTGAGTATCTCCTCCTTAAAGGTCTTCAAGCAGAAGCTGAATGACCATTTATCAAGGATATTGCCAAAGGGATTTTGATTTAACCATCATTTGGACTCATTCAGCCTGAGCAGGCCCAGCTCTGAGATTCTGGGGTTCCATACCCATAAACCCACCACAGAGTAACTAAGAATTTTAGGAAAAGGTTTGAATTTAAATTGCACCCAGGATTTACATGTAGACAGAGTCTCTTGTACTATTAGAATTTACCCTTGGCCATGCCGCCTGAGAAGGCGTAGGCTTCCACATAAGTGCTATATATATATACATATATATATATATATATATATATATATATATATATATATATATATATATATATATATATATATATATATATATATGTGTGTGTTAGAATTGTTCTCCATAATTGAGAACATGTTGCTGATGGTTTTATCTCCCGGGACAATCACTCCACATCAGTATGATTTTATGTTGGACCAATTTGTGGTAACAAAGCTCTGGATGCGGGGTAAGAGATCTTCTGCCATTGTGATAAGCACCCATTAAAAGCCAGGGTGAGAAAAGGCTTCATAAAAGTAGCTCATGGAACCTTTTCCCTGCCCAGAGCCATCTGGGTATTTTTAACATCCTCTGCAGGCCATACCCGTGATGGTCTGACAGAACTCGAGCGGCTGGAGTTGTCGTTCCCAGCTTTTAGCTCAGTCACCAGCACTTGCCAGGGGTTTTGTGCGCCCTGCACAACTCCCTCCCCGCTCTGTCACACGGTAAGCTCAGAGAGGAGGCTTCCCAGGCTTGTGATTGTGTGTGCATGGGCTGTATGGGGGTGGGAGGACACAGTTAGGGACAGAGAGGGTGGCCCCACCTTCCTGTTTCATCTTGTGCAGGGCTCTCTCCCATGACCATGACCCACCATTTTGGAAACAGCACCCCCACCTCGTTAAGGACCCTTCAGGGAAGTTGAATCCGTGAAGAAGTTTGAGAACTGGAGCTATAAAGACTAAACTTGGTCTCAGAGTCTAGCTGGCCAGAAGCCCTGGAAAGACATCTGAAGTTGTTCTAAAATGAAAGCCATGATTTCTTCTGACCACAGAAAACAACTGTCTGTGAAGGGAGACCCCGCCACAAGCACATAATAGCATAGACGTCCGGGCCTGAACCAACAGAGTCACTTATTCACTCAATCGTCTTTCCATGACTGAGAGGAGGAAGGCGCTGACGTCTAATATCTTTTATAGGAAGGCAGGAAAAAGGTCTGAATCATCTGCAATCCAGGGGCGGAGGAGGAAGACTATCTAAAACATCTTGTTCTCCTTTCTCTTCCTCTTTCTTCCATTTTCTCTTCTTCCCCCTCCTTCTGTCATAAACATTCTTATTCTAATACTTTTGCGGCTCTTTCACAAACACTGCTTTAGTTTTCCTCTAAAAAGACTGAAACATTTGCAGGGTGAAGGCTATTATGACTACTTTATAGATAAGGAAACCAGGCCAGAAAGGAAAAGCAGCTTATCCAAAGTCTCAGAGCTGATTAGCAGGAGAACTAAGACCAGCTTTCTTGTCTCAAGACATTAAGCCACATCTCCTGGTTCCTAGTTCAGTGATCTTTTTCCACTATCTTGTTTTATCTCTGAGGTCTAGGACTACCATAGAATTTAGCACCAAATCACCCCGTGTTTTAAAAATGTGGGAAGCTTATAAAATTTGGCCAATATTTTTTCCTTCCATTTATCTCCCCTCTTTCTTTTTCTAGTTGCTGAGAGTTTGAAATGTAATAAAAAAAAATCTTGAACTATGAATAAAAATATCTCAGCTACAGTTTTAGCTATATTATTGGTTGCTGTATGACTTTGAGTGAATGACTGAACTGTTTCCAAGGAAAATAGATTAACTCATCCCGTCTCTGAACTCAGAATCTTAGAAACATCATTCGTGGTCATGAACTAGGAGAAGATAAAAGGCCATGAGAAATAGAAATACAGAATCTTCCCTCTGACTACTACCCTGATAGGACTGCTACAGAAGAGCTGAGTCCTCTATTACCGTGATTTCTCATAGTAAGTAAGAATTAGTTGCACCTATGATTGACGCTCACTGCATCTTCCATGTAAGGAGTTCCACTCATTCCCCAACGTGTCAGAAATATAACTTCATTTCACATATAAAACAAAAACAACACCCAAACATCAAGTTATATGTGGCCCATGCCATCTTATCACTTTAAGAAAATATTACATTAGGTTGAAAATTCTGAATAATCTCTTCTATAAGATGAGAATTCTAAATCCTTATCCACAGATGGAATCCATTGTTGGTGAAATCGTGAATACATCATCTAGCCATTCTGGAGAGCAATTTGGAACTCAAAAAGTTGTCAAACTGTGCGTACCCTTTGACCCAGCAGTGTTACTACTGGGCTTATATCCCAAAGAGATCTTAAAGCAGGGAAAGGGACCTGTATGTGCAAGAAGGTTTGTGGCAGCCCTCTTATAGTGGGCGGAAACTGGGAATGAGTGGATGCCCATCAATGGAGAAAGGCTGAATAAATTGTGGTATATGAATAGTATGGAATATGATTGTTCTGTAAGAAATGACCAACAGGATGATTTCAGAGAGATTTGGAGAGACTGACAGGAACTGATGCTGAGTGAGATGAGCAGAACTAGGAGATCATTATATACTTTAACAACAATCTTATATATGATAGATTCCGATGGACATGACTCTCTTCAACAATGAAATGAACCAAATCAGTTCCAATAGAGCAGTAATGAATTGAACCAGCTACACCCAGCGAAAGAACTCTGGGAGACGACTATGGACCACTACATAGAATTTCCAGTCCCTCTATTTTTGTCCATCTGCACTATTTCAAAGTCTGATTCTTTTTGTTCAGCAAAACAACCGTTTGGACATGTATACAGATAGTGTATTTAATTTATACTTTAACATATTGAACATGTATTGGTCAACCTGCCATGGGGGAGGGGGGAAGGAGGGGAAAAATTGGAACAAAAGATTTGGCAACTGTCAATGCTGTAAAATTACCCATGCATATATCTGGTAAATAAAAACTATTTAAAAAAAAACAGAGATGGAATACAGTTAGCAGGAGAAGAGAAGAGGCTGCCTTAGCACTTTGGAATGATGGAAGGGTCATCCCCAAGGTAAGAGCTTCTTTCAGTTCCAAAATTAGTTATTACTATAATGATTTCATGTAACCCTTTCATTGAGGTTCCCTTCTGAGTACAATGGAGATTTTCTTCCCTTCTTTTTTCCCTTCCTTCCTTCCTCCCTCCCTCCCTCCTTCCCATTCTCCCTCCCTTCTTCCCATTCTCCCTCCCTCCCTCCCTCCCTCCCTCCCTTCCTTCCTTCCTTCCTCTTTCCTCCCTCCCTCCTTCCTTCCTTCCTTCCTTCCTTCCTTCCTTCCTTCCTTCCTTCCTTCCTTCCTTCCTTCCTTCCTTCCTTCCTTCCTCCTTCCTCCCTCCCTCCTTCCTTCCTCCTTCATTCCTTCCTTCCTTTCTTCCTCCTTCTCTCTTTCCTTCTGTCCCTCCCTCCTTCCTCCTTCCCTTCTTTCCTTCCTTCCTCCCCTCCCTCCCTTCTTTCCTTCCTTCTTTCCTTCCTCCCTCCTTCCTCCCTCCCTCCCTTCCTGTAACGAGCTGTCGTCTCCAGAAGCTGCTGGATCGCTCTCTGGGAAGAGATCTGCTGTGTCTACTCAAATCTTTCAGACAGATTCTTCTTCCTGTAGTGAACCGTTGTCTCCAGGCAGTTGCTGTTAACTCTTGTCCTTAGAAGTGACTTCCCTTCCTGCAGAGAGCCCCGTCAGGCCTGATGTAATGCAGAGAGTCTTCCTTCTTGAATCCTGGCTCTGAATCTCCTCCAGCTATTATCCTTCTCCAGGCCGATCTGCTCTTCAGGCACAGTGCTCTCTCTTTTATTCTCCCAGAGAATGGGCGTGGGATAATGCAAGGGCTTCTGGGAAGAACCACCCCAGCCAATGGGCTTGCTCCTTCTACCAAGTCAACCTGAGTTCTCACCTTGTAACTATCCAGACAACCTCAGTTCTCACTTAGTAATCCTAACATCTCCCCCTTTCTTTTGATTTAGAACATAGGACAGTCATGACCTTGAAACATAAATCCATCAATATGGGAAGTATTACAGATAATTACATAAATTACATAAGCACATAGTAACATAGTAACATAACGCATGCTAGAAGTATATAACATAATCAAATAATCATAAATTGAAAATTTATAAATGTCCATAAGTCCATTGTCCATTATTCTCATCTTGTGTGAGGAAGTCCAATGATTCCTGCTGGTTTTTAAAGTTCTTTAACAGTCTTCTTATTATTCATGATCTTTCAGTGTCAGATGTTTCTTAGATCTTCTCCTTTATTTTGAGGTCTTTCTCTTTTTCTGTCTCTCTCTGGTGGACAAGGCGAATATGACTCGTTGGCACCCATCTGATTCCTTCTCCTGCTGAAGAAATACAAGCAAACCCTCTCCCCCAGGCAGTTAACCTATCTGGTCCCTTCCATTCACCACTTTCTGGATCTCTCCACATCACCTGGCGATTATCTAAGGACAGTGGAGATGCTCTCACTGGACACTGCCCTTCTGGTGGGTTATAAAACCTGTCTGCTGGAGCCAGCTAGGGGGCAGCTAGGTGGCGCAGTGGATAAAGCACCAGTCTTGAATTCAGGAGGACCAGAGTTCAAACCTGGTCTCAGACACTTAACACTTCCTAGTTGTGTGACCCTGGGCAAGTCACTTAACCCCAGCCTAAAAAAGGAATCATTGGACTTCCTCACACAAGATGAGAATAATGGACAATGGACTTATGGACATTTATAAATTTTCAATTTATGATTATTTGATTATGTTATATACTTCTAGCATGCGTTATGTTACTATGTTACTATGTGCTTATGTAATTTATGTAATTATCTGTAATACTTCCCATATTGATGGATTTATGTTTCAAGGTCATGACTGTCCTATGTTCTAAATCAAAAGAAAGGGGGAGATGTTAGGATTACTAAGTGAGAACTGAGGTTGTCTGGATAGTTACAAGGTGAGAACTCAGGTTGACTTGGTAGAAGGAGCAAGCCCATTGGCTGGGGTGGTTCTTCCCAGAAGCCCTTGCATTATCCCACGCCCATTCTCTGGGAGAATAAAAGAGAGAGCACTGTGCCTGAAGAGCAGATCGGCCTGGAGAAGGATAATAGCTGGAGGAGATTCAGAGCCAGGATTCAAGAAGGAAGACTCTCTGCATTACATCAGGCCTGACGGGGCTCTCTGCAGGAAGGGAAGTCACTTCTAAGGACAAGAGTTAACAGCAACTGCCTGGAGACAACGGTTCACTACAGGAAGAAGAATCTGTCTGAAAGATTTGAGTAGACACAGCAGATCTCTTCCCAGAGAGCGATCCAGCAGCTTCTGGAGACGACAGCTCGTTACAATTGGCGTTCACACGTGGGGCAAGGACTTTTGCTTATCCTGACAAGAGGAGCTAGACCAGACCTTCGCAATTTGGCGCCCGAACAGGGACAGACACGGTCCTGATTTCAGTGGAAAAGCCTCCCATCCAGATCTCAGTCTCTCTGACCCAGAACCGTGAGTAACGAGGAAACTTTGTTAAAGATTAAGTGAGTGTGCTAATAGATAAATAAGGAACTTGTTAAGGACTAAACCAGGAATCTCTTATAGCTGAAATGGGGCAAACACCTTCTGTTCAAGGAAAATGTTTAGAGAGCATCATCAAGGTTATGAAAAGCCAAGGATTGATTATAATTTTAGAGGAGATTACTGAACTTTTAAGAACTGTGAAGGTTATATGTCCTTCTTTTTCTCTGGAAGAAGAATTGGATCCAGATGAATGGGAATTAGTAGGAAAGCAATTAGGTGAACACTACAAAGAACAATTTGAGTGTTTTCTCAGTATCAGCTTGAGTTAGATGGAAAGGAGCTTGCTAAGACCTAGAATGGAGAGTGAGGAAGGGGAAGAGAGTTGCTTCCAGAACTCTGTCCTACCCAATAGGCTCCCAGCCTTTTGATAGTACAGAAATAAAGATAACAGCTTTCTGTTTCTATTTTGATGGTAACAGGAATGTTTTCCTGAATCTACCTGAAAATTCTTCCCCATGTAAACCTTGAAGGATAAGCTGGAGCCAGCTCAAATAGTCAAGATGAGTTGAAGAATTTGGTGCCATATACTCTTCTAATAAAAATCGATTGTCAAATTGATGGCTAAATGGGTCAGTGTGGGGAAAGGGGGCTCAGAAGGAGACGGTTTATTCCTGGGAATTGTCCCATGGGACCACATAACTCAGCAGTGCCGCTAAGGCATATTCTGCCGGATTCTTATGGGGAACTGCTCATCAGTTATTCACCCAGCCTCCTTCCATATGACTTGACTGCTAATTTCAGTGCAGATCTCCTTTTGTCTGTTGCAGAAATGAAAACATAACTGATTTCCTGGGAGCATTGTTATTTTCCTCTGAATAATGATATTTTAAGAAGCAGCCAAACACACTGCTCCCTGTGATGGCCGACAGCAGTGACACACACCGAAACCGATGTCTCCCCCAACCCCACTTAATGCAGCGTCTGCACGGAAAATGTTCCTTTCTCAGCAATTGCCCTGAGTCACTTTTGCATGAGTCAGGGTGTTTAAAATGCAGTGACTCAGAAAGCTACTGGGGAACAGGGAAAGAAAGGAGATGAGGGCTGAGAAGTGGGGGTCAGGCAGACATCACCTTGATCAGGTTCTGAGAAGGGAGAGGAGAATGACAGGAAGACTCAGGAGTAATCCTCTGTGAAAATGGAGAAATCAAACAACTTAGGAAATGAAAATGTTACAGGTGAAGTTCTAAAGCACATCTGAATTGTCCGTTCTCTAGACCCCCACGGCCGTTGACCTTGCCGATAACCAGGTCTACAGCATCTGATCCAGTCGTCACAGCACCTATACTAGGAAGGGGCAGATAAAAGCCTTGGTGAAATGGTTTCTTTCCCAGGGCATTTCTTTCCTTCTGTCTTTGTTTTTTTTAAACAGTGGAAGCTTCTCCCTGATGACAGACCCAAGGGCGTCTCATTGGTTAAGCTGGCACAGCATCCTCTGCTGATCTGTTTTGCCATCTCATTCTGTCTTCTGGGAAGACAACAAAATGTGGGCAGGCAGCTGGTGGTGGAATTAGGCTTTATGTACAGAGTGGGGGAGAAGACATTTCAGGCCTGCAGCTGTAATTTGCTTGATCCGGGCATGTGAGCCACAATTCTCATCTGAGTCTAACTTCTTTATAGCCTTTGAGACCCTCCCGGATCAACGAGGGGGTGACATTTCCCTGCATCCTCCTGGGACCAAGTCCTGATTTAGGTGAGTAATAAAAGCAGCAGCAGCAGAGCAGCAACTTAACATTTATAGAGAGCTTCAAAGTCGGCAAACTGCTTTCCTCACTCCACCCTTGTGAGGTGGGCCACAGAAGGACTTGATGTGTTCTGCACAAAGGAGCTTTGTAGAAAACTGCAGAAAGAAACAAAGGCTGTGAGGGAGGAGGTCCAGGGGAAGACTGCGGCTTCCCTAAAAGCACGGCCAGTTCTTGGGGAAATGAGACTAAAGTAGGGCCTCCTTTCTGTCTCTGCCAGAGTCGGGTATCTCCTTACAAATAAGGAAGGGCTCAGGAAATAGAAGGCAAGGACTCAGCAATGGTCTCTGCCCCCACACATCAGGCAGGTCTGCAGCCAAGTCAAGAACCTAAAACAGATCCTCACAAACACTGACATGCTCAGAAAGCCACCCAGGAACACTCTACCCCTGAAGATTTGTGACGCTTCTGGAAAAATAGAAACCAAAAAACTCATCTGGCTCTTTGGCTCTGGCTCTGTTGCAGTCTATGGTTCTGTGTCTCGCTCGTTCCTTCCCTTCCTCCCTCTCACCTTCAAGCAGAAGGACTTCTTCAATATGCAGCTGGGATGGGTCAGCCTATAATAACAGCAAAAATAGCCCCCCAAAACCAAACTAACCAAACTCTCTACTTTTATGGAAGGTCAGCAGAGAGATGGCTGGCTTCCTGCCCCCCAGCTCAGCTGCTGCTTCCTTTGGTAGGGTAGTGACTTTGTGTTTAAATTTTAACAATTTAAAAAAAAAATCTTTCTAAAGAAAGAATATATTTAGAGTCATCATGGAAGGGCAGGACTTCTTTTACCAGCCCTTGTAGAGGATCCTGGGTAAGCAGGGGACCTTGGAGACCATCTAGTTGAGCCCACTTCACATTGCTGACGAAGGCTCCAAGTGGCCAAAGGCAGTGACAAATGGACAATCACGGCAGCTTCTCCAACCTGGTGTGGACATTTGTTTGTGAGATCTTGTTTGTAAGTCACATGACTGACGTTGAAATCAAACCACCCTGAGACACGGAGGAAGAGCCTGGACCGGAGTAATGGAACACTAAGTACAATGAACTTAGTGAGGAAGCTCCTTCTCAAGGCACTTGACTGTCTGCAAATTCTATTTTTGAAGCGTGTGTGTGTGTGTGTGTGTGTGTGTGTGTGTGTGTGTGTGTGTGTGTCTGGGGTGATAGACCCCTTCTGCAACCTAGTGAAGACCATGGAGCCTTCATAGAAAACTGTGAAAGGCATAAAATACATCCAATTACAAAGGAGACTAAATATGCTGAAATGTACTTGCCAACATACAAACAAATCACTGGGTTAAGAACTCCCCTGGTACAGAATTGCCTGGAGAACTCAGAAACTAAGCGACCAGATAGCATTATGTGACAGAAGGGGGAGATGGGTCCATATCTCTTCCTAGCAGGCCCAGCCAGCTCTTGATTTAGTGGGTTTATTACTTAAGCAGACACTCATGAAGCGCACAAAGAAAACCCAGACGTGAGCGTTTTACTGAATTTATCCCAACGGGTCTGCGGGCCCCGAGACCGAGTCCCAGACCGTGTCTAACAAAGACTCTGTGTCGTGTGGGAATTGGCCAATGGTTCTGCGCTTTGCTATTCCCCTCACGCCATCTAGATTCAGGAATGGCAGTATTTATATATAATGGGTGGCCAGCCCCTTTACATGGGATATTAAGAGTGATTTTTACTCTACATGTCTTTTGGTGAGTCAGGGCCGACGGAGTCTGCACCTTGGTCTCCACACTCCTTATGTGCTTCAGGGTCTATTTTTGAATAATGGAATCTAAAATTTGGAAGAGATCTTAGAAGTAATTCGGGTCCAAACCCTTGCCCAATACCTACATTTAAAAAAAAAAAAGGAATATTGGCAGCTTTTAACTATGTGGAGCTTATTTATTCCTCTTCAACAGCCTTACTTGGGAATGATAATTGCGATCTGTCCCAGACTTTCCTAGTAAATTGACTTACCTCATATGTTATTTTTTTTAAATCCACCTACCTCATCCAGCTTGCAAATATGGGACAATGGCTTATAGTCGGCATTTAAAAATTTTTAATGAATTGAAATAAACTAAACCATCAAAAATATCATAGAACAACAACATAGAAAAACAAACAATCTAATATCCTCTGCTGAGTATTTTTCATTTTTTCTTGAGTTGGATTTATGATGGCACCAGCCACGAATCTACATGTTAACACGAGGAGGTAAATTTTAATGAAATAATAAATGGGATCAAGAGGTTTTTCTTCCATAATTTCACACATGATGACTTCTTTAGTCTTATTTTCTGAGAATTTCCATGGAAGCATGTTGAGTTATAAGAACAGAGAATAGTCTAACTTGACTAAATTGCAAAGTGTTTGAACAGGGATAGGGTGAAATAAGGCTGAAAATATGAGTGGGAAACAAATTAAAGAGAGCTTGAAGTGCCACATTAAAAACTTTATATTTTTATTCCGAGAGAAAGCCATTAAAGTTTGGCGTGATAGAATGGCATGGTCAGCTTCGAAACTTAGGAAGATGATTTTAGTTGCTAAGTGGAGAATAGACTATAGAGGTGATCCAGCCAAAGGTGTCTAACATCAAGCAAAGGCCATGAAGGTGAAGAGAAGGACACAGTTGCAAAAAATATGAAAGGAGAGTCGAAAGGATTTGTCAAGTGTCTGGAAATGACTGAAGATGGAGAGGAAGATTGAAATTGCCTTCACGGACATTATCCTGGAACCCCAACAGAAATAGGCAGCTTTGGAGAAGTAAGAGGGAATCTGGAACATATTCCAGGAATATCTGCAAAGGATGAGCCCCGAATGGCTAAATGCCCCTCGTGCTGACTTTGGGGCCCTGCTTTACGGGGAATTGATTCTACAGATGTTCATTCCAAAATCTTACAGGATAAAATGTAAAAAATCTCTTTTACCTGACAGTGATCCGATTTTGACTCCACACCTGGTGTCTGTGGTCTGTTCCTAAGCCATTAGGTGTCACAATGGATGGAGAGCTGGGCCTGAAGGTAAAAAGAGCTGAGTTCAAATGTGACCTCAAACACTTCTAAGCCATGCAAACCTGGGTAAGCCACTTAATCTCTGTTTGCTCCGGTTTCATCTTCTGTAAAATGGGTATAATAACGGCCCCTATCCTGGGAGATATACTTCCCAGCGTACAACAAATCAAATAAGCAATGGGTTAATAACTCCTATGGTACAGAATCGCCCGGAGAACTTTATTTTTTATAGCATGAGGATAAAATGAAATAATATTTGTAAAGTATTTAACATAGTGACCCAATTGGGGTTTATTTTTCCAGCAGAGATACTATGGTGGTTTGCCATTTTGTTCTACTCCTTTCTTAGGTGAGGAAACTAAGGCAAAAGGGAAAGTTTAAAAACTTGCCCAGTATCACCCAGTCAGTAAGTGCCAGATGGACTTGAATTCGGGCCTTCTGGCTTTGGCACTCTATCCATGCTCTGTCTAGCCCCTACTAGATACTTAATAAAGACTTATTCCCTTTCATCTCCTCTTGCCAGGAAAGTCTCTGAATGTAGTTCCACGTTTTTGACCTCTGGGCCTGATGCTGACCAGACAACAACTTTTCAGGATCAGCTCGTACCCAAAAGGGCTCCTTAGGGTTATTAAAAAGACATTTGTGCCCTTTTATAGTTCAGAGTTGGATGGATTTGTAAGTAGATGAAAGATGTGACTCTAAAAGGAACCATTATGGAATGTATGTCAGCTTGGAGAGATCTTTCCATTAGGGCGCCCCAGGCAATTACTGTTCCTGGCCCTGCCCTGTTAAGCATTTTTTAAAAAGTTAAATAACAGGGGGATTGAAATGAAAGATTAAGCATTACACTTATTACCTCAAAGGGTAAAACTGTTATGGAGAGCGACAAGCATTTGTTAAGTCAACAAGCATTTCTAAAGCACCTACTATGTCTCAAACACTGTGCTAAGCAGTACAGAAACAGACAAAAACCCTGCTGCTCTCATGAAACCTCCAGTCTAATGGGGGAGACAATATGCAGGCAATTATATACAAATGAGATAGAGAACAGGATTAAATATAAATACATACATTCACACACATATACTTTTAGAGAGTGCTCAGAATTTCTAGTGAGCCAGCTCTCCATTTTCCCCTGGCTGTTCTGCTGGTGGGAAATTCATGAACATCATGCCCCCTGCCAGGTACCCTCTGGTGCCCCTTCCCCCTTCTTACCTCCCTTTTGTGTATTGTCTTCTCCCACAGAGAAATTCTAAGCTCTTTAAGGGAAGGAACTCTTGGCTTTTTCTTATGTGCATCCCCAGTGCTTAACATGATGTCTGGCACATACTAGATACTTTTCCCCCCAGTTTTTATTTTTTAAATAATGGTTGTTTTTTTTTATTTTCAAAATATATGTAAAGATAGTTTTCAACATTCACCCTTGCAAAACCTTGTGTTCCAAATGTTTTCTCCCTTTCTTCTCCTTACCCCCTCCCCTAGATAGCAAATAATCTGATATAAGATAAACATGTGCAATGCTTCAATATATATCTCATATTTATCAAAAATGTTGCACAAGAAAAATCAGATCAAAAAGGGGAAAAATGAGAGAGAAAACAAAATGTGAGCAAAAAACAACAAAAAAGAGTAAAAATGTTATGTTGTGATCCAAACTCAGTTCCCCCAGCTCTCTCTGGGGGCAGATGGCTCTCTCCAGCACAAGATCATTGGAAGTAGTTTGAATCATCTCATTGTTGAAGAGAGCCACGTCCATAGCATTGACCATCATATAATCTTCTTGTTGCCGTGTACAATGGTCTCCTGGTCCTGCTCATTTCACTCAGCATCAGTTCCTGTAAGTCTCTCCAAGCCTCTCTGTATTTCTCCTGCTGGTCATTTCTTACAGAACAATAATATTCCATAACCTTCATATACCATAACTTATTCAGCCATTCCCCAACTGATGAGCATCCACTCAGTTTCCAGTTTCTGGCCACTACAAAGAGGGCTGCCACAAACATTTCTGCACACGTGGATCCTTTCTCCTTTTAAACAATCTCTTTGGGATACAGGCCCAATAGACACACTCCTGGATCAAAGGGTATGCACAGTTTGAGAGCCCTTTGGGCACAGTTCCAAATTGCTCTCCAGAATAGTTGGATCAATTCACAACTCTACCAACAATGTATCAGTGTCCCAGTTTTCCCACATTTCCTCCAACATTTATCCATACTAGATATTCAAGAAATGTCCATGACTATTGAGAAAATAATCATCTCAGAGAGAAACCATCACCTTTCAAAAGACCTGGAAGTATTTCTTGCAGATGGTAGAATTTTGTCTGAGACTTTTAAAAGTCTAGGGAAAAAAAGGTAGGGATAAAGAAGGCGAGACTTCAGGCACAATCAATGGCAAATAGAAATATACTGAATCAGTAGATGCTTGTGTAGGGAACAGTAAAGGAGGACAAATTCTAGATTACAGAATCTATAAGATTTGGAGGGAGCAGATTATGAAAAGCTTTGAAAACCAAACAAAGGATTTTATGGTTGATCCGAGAGGGAATAGGAAACCATTAGAGTTTATTGATTGAGAAGGAGGGAGCATGGTGAGACCCGCTCTTTAGGGAGGATTGACTTGATGCGGGATGACAAGCCAGGAAACCATTGCAATAGTCCAAGTGTGAGAGGAGAAGGCCTGAATCAGGGCAGTAGAAGTAACAGAAGAGACATGGCAGAATGGCAGAATCGATAAGACTTGACACTGGATTGGTGGGGAGACAATGAGAAATTGAGGAGGATTAATCTTAGAGTCTGGTTATTTGGGCACATGACGGAAGGGCCAAGGAAGTTAGAAAGAGGGGAGGGTTTGGGGAAAGATATAATGAGTTCAGTTTGGAACATGTTAAGTCTAAGAATCTATAGGACATCCAGCTTGAGAGAGCAGAGAAGCAGTAGAGATGTGATACTGGAGGCCTAGAAAGACGGGAGGTCGATAAAAAGATCTGAGAGTCATTTGCACAGAGATAAATGAATACATGAGAGCCGGTAAAATCATCCATAAAATAGAATAATGGAAGAAGAAATCCCGGAACTGGGCTTTGGGGGAAGTTAGTGGATGTCATCTGACTGAAGACGGAGCAAAGGAGGGAGTGGAGGG
Source organism: Sminthopsis crassicaudata (assembly GCF_048593235.1). Classification (NCBI taxonomy): domain Eukaryota; kingdom Metazoa; phylum Chordata; class Mammalia; order Dasyuromorphia; family Dasyuridae; genus Sminthopsis; species Sminthopsis crassicaudata. Next base: position 6,552,245 of record NC_133622.1, on the reverse strand, counting down.
GGAGAACAGGCGGGGTAGAACCAAGACAGAGTCTTGCTCCCTAGTCACCCAGAGAGAAGAAAGATCAGTGGGAAAAGCAGCCCAAGAAGGGACCTCACGGTTTAGTCGGCAGAGCGGAGATCCATGCAGGTCCAAGTACAAACAAAAGGCAAAAATAGTCCCTGCCCTTAAATGGCTCACGGCTCAAAGGGGAGATCCAACAGTAGGGAACAGATGCTAGACAGACAGACAGATGAGTGGAAAGACAGATGGATATAGCTGGGGGGATGAATGCACACACACACACACACACGCACACACACACGTATACACACACTCACTGCAGACACAAGCTAACTTGGGAGGGAGGCCACCAGTCATGAGAGGGAAGTGGGAGCTTTCCTGAAAAAGAGAGTTTTGGATTGAGTTGTGAAGAAAATCCTCTCAGAATCCTTGCAGCTCTAAATCCTATGAGCTCAGGGTGAGTGAGTTCTTAATGGGATTTTGATAGAAATTAGAATAAGTGATTCAAAGAAAAATGACAATTATTCAGTATGATGATGGAACTAAGCAGCAAAACGTAAAGGGCACGGACAGAATCGTCCGATGATGTGCTTCTAATTGACAGAAGCGACCTTCCAGGTGAGGTGAGGGATGCTCACTGTGATGGCAACCTCATCCTAAAGCATGCTTCCTTCCCCTCCTCTCTATCCCACTGACTTCTGGAGTAGCCTTCCCCCACCTCCCGGACAATAGCCAGACTTTTAGCAGCATAGAAAACGTGATTTTCTAGACCGAGTTTCCTTCTTCCCGGAGACATCCTTCTAGATTCATTTCCTTATTCCTTCATTTTCCTTCCATCTTTTACCTTGTCTCTCACCACTGAAACCATCAACCTTTGTCCTGATTTAAAAAATTCCTAGTTGTGTGTCTGATTTCAAGGAATCCTGGGGCATGTGATCATCATAAAATACTTAAGTTTAAGAGCTAGGAACAAAAGCTTTGAGGCAAAAAAAGTGGAGTGTTATCTTACTTTTTATAAAATTTTCATTTAGTGTTTATCTCCAAGTTCTTTTTCCAGAACTGGGTTCCCTTTGTTCTTAAAAAAGACTCATTTGAGAGGACTGCAGCGGTGAAATGATTATTATTCTTAGGGAAAATGTCTTTGAAGACTAATCCCACCGCATTAGCATCTTTCAAACAAGACAATCTATTTCCAGGAACGGGGGAGAGATAGTTAAAAGCCAAGGAAGGCCTTCTCCTCTCTCACTTTATGTAATGCTTTGCTGACAGAGAACTTCTCCCTCAGATAGCCGCCCTCTCCCTGCTCATGTCTGGGAGGGAAGCCGTGGGAGAGAGGGAAGGAGTGAGAAGCAAAGCACCCCTAAAGGCTGTTCTCTCTCCTTGCACAGAGAAACAAACAGTCAGCAAACAGGCGGTAATGATTCTCGGAGCTTCCTCTCCTCATGACAACTGCTGAGGAGTCAAAAAAGTGGGCAAAATGGGATGGAATTTCAGGCTGCACGGGGACCCCCATTCCCAAGGCCTAATTAGAACATGATACCTGCTTGCAATATGTTTATCCCATAATTCATTAGTGGTCCCATGCAAAAATACAGTTCTTCAATATGTAGTAAGTCTCAACTTTGGAGGTCACTATTTACATTCAGGCAGATACAGAAATCTATATATTTATAAAATAAGGCAGTTATATAAATCCTGCATGAAACAGCACTTACAAGTCAATTCAACTCAACGAGAACCTACTATGTGCAAGCATCTCACTGAAAGGCCTCCTTGTGGCCTCAAAGGTTATACCCGTGGGTGACAACGTCTGGCTCCTCCTCCCAAGATGGAAAGCTGCCTATGGCCTCAGAAATGGATCCTAAGCTGCTGCTTCCAACCAGTTCCTGAAAATGATAGAGAGGTGAGAAAGATGTAGTCTCTTCTTCAGAGAGCTTCAAGTGTAGCGGAGGGAATAAGATATATGGTACAAATCACTATAGGAATAAAAACGACTGCACTTGTCATTTTATTGCTCCAGGAATCCTGGGGAGAAAACCTTCTCAGCTATCAAAAATCACCACCTGTTCCCAAACTGGCAGCTTTAGGTTGGGGTCCTGAGAAGTTCATTGATTTGCCCAATAGCATGCAGCCACTCTATCTCCGAAGCAGGACTGGCACCCATTCTCGGGGAGCTGAAGTCAAGCTTTTAATCCACTATACCAAGCTACCACTAGCACACAGGAGCTCTTGTCTTTCAATCTTTTTCCCAAAAACTATTTTGAGAACTCTTTCAATTGATTTGGTTTCCTGGGTAATCTTATGTATTTTATTTTATGCATTTAAAAACTTCGTTCTGAGAAAGATTCCGTTAACTTCATTAGACCGCCAAAGAGCTCCGTGACACAAGAATCTATGCTACGAAAATAGAACACAATGAATAAATAAACAAATAAATAAATGAGTAAATGAATGAAATACATAAATAATACATGGGACTTATAAGAAAGATGCTATTAATGTCTACTGATACCAAGAAATGAACCCATTCTGGGCATACTAAGGTTTCTTTACATCCCATATTTTGTTAGAGAGCTATCCCAGACTCTATGGTTCCCCCAACAAACGAACTTGAACTCACTTTGTAAATTTGGTGTTTTGCTATCTATGCATTCTCATTATTTCTCTCCAATTCACAATATGCTCCTTGATTGATGTCAGGGACGATTTTTAAAAAAATTTTTGTATCTCAAGCACCTAACACAGGCTTGACACATGGCAGATGTTTGATAAATGGTTGGTGATTGAGCAATGGCAGTCCTTAGCACTTCACAATTAACTCAGAAAACAAGCAAGTAATCACAATAAAAAGGTGACTTCTTCCCTAGGCTCAAACACTATTGGGCTGGAAGAATACTATTCAAATGCTCATGATATCCCATCATGTTATAGGGTCCATTCAAAAGATCTGAAAGTGATAGGTCAGTGTGGGTCGATCCTGACAATCTGGAATGACTTTCAATGGAGAGCCGGTGAATCGCACCCTGGTGACCACAGACATCATAGAACTTAGAGACCCCAGTCCCAGCACCACTAATATGCGATTCTTTCAACGTTTCATTCGTCCAAGACCCAGCCCAAGCCAGGTTGGGGAGGGTGGTCGCCAGACACTCACTACCAAGTGGTTTTTGTGTTATTTTGTTTTGCATAAAATCTGTGCAAGTTTGGGGGGACAGCTGAGCTATATTCCGCTTTGGTAACTGGACTCGCCAGGCCGGTGAGATCACGCATTTCCAAATGGTCAAGCCAGAGGCAGCTAATGAAGCTCACAGGCTCACTTTGATAAACAAGCTGACAGATTGAGAATGAAACTGGCGGCTCTGGCAGAATGCCTCGCTGCCCCACGCTCCCACCGCACCCCCGGGATGGGGAGTGGGAGCCAGACGGGGTTCAGGGCAGCATCTTACTCTAAAAGCTGTCTCACGTTCCCTTTCAGGAGATGACAATGACAGCGGAGACAGTTCTAGGCCCATTGCAGACCCCAAAACAGCATTCGGGTCTGTGCAGTTAGAACTCTGGGGTCTCTTCCTCCCCCATTTCCCTCTGCCGAGCCCCAATCCACCAGGGTTTCATTAAGCAAATCCAAACTGGACAAAGAAAATCAGGACTGAAATTAAAGCAGCCTGGGTTTGTTTTCAGGCTTCAGGGCCTGATCCCCTGGGCCCCAGATCAGTGCTACCCTTTTTTATCTTTTAGTGCCTTAAAGCTATGGTGTTCTGTTCAGCCTTCTGTGGCTACATATGTCTCTAAGCCAGAGTGATTGTTCCTAACAGCATGAACTCAACATTATCCTCCCTCCTGCTTCTTGATTCCCTGTGAATTAAACAGTGGCTGCTCAGGAAGGATGCAAACACTGCTAAGACCCAGTCTGAGCTGGCCAGATCTATCCATATCCTTGTCAGACTCAGCAGAAACAAAAAGTCATGGTTTCCTTTAAAAATACAAACAATTTCAATTTTTAAAATAACATAAAATGACATAAATAATTCTAATTTTTTTTCAGGCAGTCTCCAAGACCATAGCTTCAGAGCTCACTGAGTAAGGATGAAAACTATTTAGTCTGTGGCCCTCACGATCCCATACCTTCTGTGCATCCAAAACTTTTCCACTTTTATGCTTTGCTCTTTTAGATCTTTATCCCTCTGTCCGCTGTCAAGCTAAACCTGGAAACATCCTCTCAAGACTGAGCACAAATTCCATGTCCTTTATGATACTTTCCATGAGCCTGTCAATGAGAAATTATTTGCTTCCTCTGCAGGCCTCATCTAGTCTGATCCAGGCACCTTTTTTGCTTTTTGTTACTGTTGAGTAATCATGTGTGTTTTATATATATATTATATGTATATATTTTTTATTTTAATATATATATATAAATGTGTATGTATATGTCTTCTACCTCTGCTGGACTATGAATTTTAGGACAATAGGATTATGTGATGTTTCACTTGTGTAATTATGTGCACAAAGTAGGCATTTAATAAAAAATAATTTATTAGTTCTTTGAGGTAATCATTATCTCTTTTTATTTACATATCCAGAACTTGGCATAAAATAGATATTTAGTATGTGCTTCTTAATTCTGTTTTGATAAATGATCATTCAATGAATGAAACTTTTAGTCAATTTCATTACAAATGGAGTGGTGAAAGCTCTACGTGGCCACTTACAAGTCATGTTCCTCCTTTGTGTTTAAAGTTCCTTATACCTTAAAAAAAAAGGGGGGGGGAGATGAATGGTCTGCAAGGACCATTTTAGATTGAATCACTTTTCATTCTATGATAATCAGCCTAGAAAGAGGGAAAACCAGCTAGTGCTCTTTCATCCCGTGCCATTCACCATCTTTCTCCAGGTACAAAGAGCAAGTTCCTCTATTTTTCAGGTGAGAGGATGATGAAGTTGGGATTCCAAAAATTGCTAACGTATTGGGCTGATGGGTCAAGTCTAATAAGATGATAATTAGAAGGCCTAATTAGGAAGCACGATTCTTGCATTAAAAAAAAATTCCATCACCACAGAGTGAAAGAGTTTTGACTACACGACATTTTATGTGAAAAAAGATCTTAGGATTTCGTGGACCACAACTCTGTATGAGTCAACTGGCTATGTGGAAGCCAAACGCCATGAGCACTGGTCTGATAGAAACACCGCTGTCAGCTGTTTCAGGAATATTTCAAGGAGGCAACTGAGAGGTCCAAGTCCTCCGGCTTTGGGAAGTTCCCAGAGTTACCTTCTGGTCACAGGAGAGGTGAGACAAGGCAAAAGTCACCTCCGATATTCCCCCAGCAATTCCCTCACAGGGTCTGGCTGGGACACTTCTCCGCTATACTGATGGATACTCAGATACTTAGGTTTCAAATCCACTTGCTGTTTTACAGAAGACTCTCAGGTCTTTGCTGAGTCTCTTCAGCCTCGACATCATATTTCCTGTGGTGCCTCAATCCATTTTATTCAACATCATTCAAAGACTTAACATCCCCAGGACAAGACCCTTGACTAGTTGTTTCAACTGAGATGTTCTCACTTATTAGGGAGATGACAGATGAACTCAATCCCCCTCCCAACAATAGTTTGATTCCAGCTTCTTTCACATTATTTCTTTTAATATATTCTACATTCAAGCAGACGAGTTACATATTATTCCTTCAATTCTGTATCCATTTTGTGCCTGTCACAGGTTACCCTTCCTTACCTCTACTTAGAATCTTTAGTTTCTTTTGAGAATCAATGCAGATTGCACCTTCTTTGGGTAGCCTTTCTTGATCCTCGTTATTCATCTCTCCCTCTCAAATCTCCTTGTTTTTATTTATCTGAATAAATATTGTCCTCCCCTTCACAGAATTAAATTCTTTTGGGGGATACTATTCCTCATCCCGATGTTCCATCTTTTCTCTTTGTGACTTTACAGTGGTTGCTCTCTTTGCCTAGAAAACTGCCTCCTCCCCCAGGCTACTTCCAATCCTGATTTTCTTCAACTTTGAAAGACTATCTTCTCTGTAAGCCCTTTCCTTATCGCCCACTGCTAGTGGTTTTACTTCTGAGGAAATCTATAATGACCTGTCTGAGGAGCATCTGAACATTAATATTGAGCGGGATCCAAGAGACAGATACCTGCTCACCAAAGTCATTTACCTCTGTCCTGAAAGGGATCCAGCACAGATCCTATGCTGAAGAGGGATTCCCTACCGATAGTTATTGGTGGGGCTGTTCTTGGACACCACACTGACTCCATCAAGTCCCGGAACATACCAAAATGCCTTAGATTGACTCCCACATTACTCTGGACAATTTTACCTAATTATTCACACAGGAAAAATTGTGGCCTACTATTTATCTGCCACATGCAAGTGGAGAAAAGACTTGTGCAGCTTATTAATCAGTTTCTATGTCTGTATGCAGGTATACATGTATGCACTTATTTATATAATGTTTGTGTGTGTGTGTGTGTGAGAGAGAGAGAGAGAGAGAGAGAGAGAGAGAGAGAAAGAGAAAGAGAGAGAAAGAGAGAGACAGGGAGAGAGAGACAGAGAGAGAGAGAGAGAGAGAGAGAGAGAGAGAGAGAGAGAGAGAGAGAGAGAGAGAGAGAGAGAGAAAGAGAGAGAGAGAGAGACGGAGAGAGAGAGAGAGACAGAGAGAGACAGAGAGAGATAGAGAGAGAGAGACAGAGAGAGAGAGAGAGACAGAGACAGAGACAGAGACAGAGAGAGAGAGAGAGAGAGAGAGAGAGAGAGAGAGAGAAGAGAGAGAGAGAGAGAGAGAGAGAGAGAGAGAGAGAGACAGAGACAGAGAGAGAGAGAGAGACAGAGACAGAGAGAGAGAGAGAGAGAGAGAGAGACAGAGACAGAGAGAGACAGAGACAGAGAGAGAGAGAGAGAGAGAGAGAGAGAGAGAGAGAGAGAGAGAGAAAGAGAGAGAGAGAGAGAGACCGAGCACTAACTCCATCTCTCCCAGTGCTTTCATTCCTCCCCAATTGGGATCAGCTCAATTACCCCGGCCACACCTCTTGGCCAGTCTGAGTAGTCCCACAGGAGGTGGCTATGTGATTACTCTTCTGACTCTCAGGGTTCTAGTGGCAATCCATGGGGGTGATTGTTCTGACCAATACTAAAGCTCAGGGGCCCCACCAATGCACTTATCATGAGCAAAGCCATTAACAGCTCATCTTAACCAAGCCATTTACTGGAAGTAAAAATAAGCGCATGAAATTTCTATAGAATGGCATACTATAAAAACCATAAACCACAATTACTGTCTTCCACCGATGTGCAGAATATCTATTGCAAAAATAGGCTACTACCTAAAGTCCCAGAGGAGAAAAGCACTTGTGGGAGGGTATACAAGTGGTCAAGGAGGCTCAAAACCATATGTAAGCATCAGTGCTCTGGTTCTATCTCAGGATTTGTCCATAAAAGCTTTTGTGTTGAACAGATGTTTCCACTGTTAATCTAATTCAATCACATTGTCCTTGACTGGCATCTCACTGGGCACATCTCATTTAGATTATCTGATCCACTGAGCTTCTTCTCTGGTGTTCTACTTCCAAGCTGTTCTCTGCTCACCTGGGCTTACCTCTCAAGAGCAACTACAGTCTCCATCACATCCAGCTTCGGCCTTAGCCAATGCTCTTATAGTTTAAAAAAAAAAAGCAATGACCTTTATCCTAATAAAGGATGAAATCTCTCCAACTCTGCTCTTTTTCAGCATTCGTCATTCTTCTATACATTTCAACAAAAGAAGACAAAGTAGAGAAGGATCTTCTGTGTTTTTTTTCTCTCTTATTCTTCTCATAAGTATATAAAGTGACATATAATCTCTTTAATGTTTCTTCTTCGCAGCAGATAGCACTAGAAAGCACCCCAGCCTCTTAGTGGACAATCAGCCTGGCTAGCTCAAAGCTGGTCTAGAGTTACTCTCTCTCTTTGACACAGTTCTGAATTATATTGCTTTATCTCTCTACTTTTCTCCTTCCTTTTCTCAGCTGTAACCTCTTGCTGAACAACCCCACCTTAGCTAATGCTTAGTTACCCAATTCTCATCCTTAGCTAATGATTAATTACCAAAAAAAATCTCATATTCTATGAGATGACACTCATTCCATAATCAGAGTACAATTCCACTGTCCAGATTTCCAGTCCTCAACCTGAAACTTCCCTAGTTCTGCCATTTTTCCTATGCAAATTCCCAAAACAGATTGAGTTTTCCATTCGCAGTCATGATCTACAGTTTGTCATATGCAAATGAGTGGATACTATCTCAGAATTGTGTCAAATTTAATTCAGGAACTGCTTATTTTAGAATTTGGAGGAAATCCTATTTTAAATAAATGAACTTTCATAGTAGACAATTCAGCAACCTCTTTCATCAAAAGCCAGCTTAGGTCGAGGTAAATGCACTACTGATAGAGATTCTGTCTGACTGTCTCTGTCTCTCTTTCTCTCTCCCCCCTCAGCAATCACAGTTCCTATTTTCAAGATTATAGTTTCACCAAGGTTTTCAAGACACAAGCATAAGAAAAAAATTGAAAACAGGATAAAAGTAACAAAATGACTATCATTTTAAAAGAAAAAATCTTAAAGAATTCAGGGGAAGGAATACTCAGAAAGGCAATTGTGATCAGCTAACAGCTCCTTGGATCAGTGGGTCTTAAAAGGATAGCTAGCATTTGCTTAGGCCGAAGGACCTTAAAAGTCAGCATGTTCTAAAGCTTATTTCCACAGCAAGAATAGTACATTATATCTGGCCTGAGAGGTCGGTTAAAGAGAAAATAGCTGCTGAAAGCATATTTTAGGCTGCTTGCTTATTTGAGCTAATAAAATCATCTTGGGAACTAATTAGGATTGAACGGTCACATCAAAATCCTGACCTTAGCCTTCATTAACCTTTATGTAATTTCTTAGATTCAGTCAAATCCAGATTCCCCGTCAACAAAAAATGTAAATAGGGTTCATTTTTTACACTAAACACAAAAGGATTTCTGGGGGAAATGCAATCATGCTTAACACCGATGAAGAATATGTCTCTGAAGAATGGCCATGTGTGTCAAGGCTAACATGTGAAAAAAGCCAATCTGGTGAAAGAACATAGAGTCCCAGGGCAGAGGAGACAGTTCCGATAGTCCAGTTTTAACTGAAGCTTTCAAGAAACCAGAATCATCATTAAAAAAAAAAAAGGAAAAAGGACCCACTCATGTATGTGGTAGCCCTTTGTGTAGTGGCAAAAAAGTGGAAACTGAAATACTCCTCAATTGGAGAAAGACTGAATAAATTATGGGATATGAATGTTATGGAATATTATGGTTCTGCAAGAAACGACCAGCAGGAGGATTTCAGAAAGGCCTGGAGAGACTGACAGGAACTGATTCTGAGGGAAATGAGCAGGACCAGGAGATCATTGTACATAACAGCAAGATTATATGATGATCAATTCTGGTGGATGTGGCTCTTTTCAACAATGAGATGATTCGAGACAATTGTGATGAGAAAGCCATCTGTATCTATAGTGACATAGCACAGGCAGAGAAAGTATCGTCCTTTACATACTTTGATAAACTTAGCATCAAGTAAACTTGGACTGAAACATCATCTCTTGTACAGGAGGGGACTGAGTGTGGTTCAAAACATACTATTTTCAGCTGTTGTTTGCTTGCTTGTTTTTTTTTCTTTTATTTCTCCTTTTTCCCTTTTGATTTGATTTTTCTTGTACAGCATGATAAATTGGGAATATCCTTAGAAGAAGTGCACACATTTAACTTATATTGAATCATTTGGTGTCTAGGAGAGGGGGGAGGGAGGGAGAAAAATTTGGAACACAAGATTTTGCAAGGGTAAATGTTGAAAACTATCTCTGAAAAATAAAGAGCTTTCATTTTACAAAAAAGAAATCAGGATCATATCATGCCCACCCCTTGGCAAAGCATCAAGGGGGATTTTAGAGAAAGATTGTTGAAAGAAGAGGAGAAAGACACAATATCCTGTGTTAGTTAACATTGAAGGAGAGATTAATTCAAGATAGGGTTGGGAAAGCAAATAAGGCTTTGTGGGGAAAGGTTGTATTTCTTATATATTCAAAAATTATGATTGATACATCCAGAAACTAACAGGTTTTTTTTCTTTTTAAGTCTAAAATAAAGTAAACCCATACAACAATGTTGGCGTACATATTTGACATAAAGAAAAAGGAAATGACATTTTTAAGGTCACAATAGTAAAAAGAAAAAAAGCGCCCTACTTCATTCTCAAGGTGTACAGCCTCAATTTATTGTATAAAGATTTTATATTTATAGAAGAGCACTCAGAATAGATAGTCTTATCTTTCAGAAATCCTTGGTCTTCATTCAGAAGGAGGAAAAAAAAAGACTTTTAAGAGGCAAGGCCTCCCGTAAGTCATGTCAATCCAGATGCAATATTTCCATTTTCACTTTGTGTCTCCTTCTCTTTTTTTTAACCTCACAACTTTTCTTCCTCAAAATGCAATCTGCAAAGGACTATTCATATTGCAAAAAGAGTTCTCACCAGCATTATAGATTGGCTCAATTTAAGGTGTGTTTCCTGGAAAACACAGGGGTCTTAAAAATGGGGGGGGGGGTGAAATCCCACACTTAACTAGCTCTTTGCAGTGCCATAAAGAATTTCAGGAAAGCCAAGTAGTGTGTAATAAAATATACAGTTTGCTAATGGATTCCCTAGATGCAGCAGGTATAGCAGTCTGTGAATTGTGTGCTACTGGACCAAATGACTCTCTTGATCAATATTTAAAAGCTCCAGATCCTGCCTGGAATTTTTATATATACCAAAGGGCTCCCGCTCCAGAAGTCATTAGAAAACACCTGTGTTGCTTCTTTATCAAATACATCAAGTAAAGCAATGCTGACTCTTCAGTGAAAGAAATTTCCCAGGTAGAACTAGAAGGGAACCATTCAGCTAGACTTGTTGCGGGAAATTAAAATGAATTGCTCCATTCTTCCATGAACTTGATATATAACCTTGTGAAAATCAATCCTGTTCTCCCAGCCTCCGTTTTCACAACTATGAAAGAAGAGGTCGGACTAGGAAGATCTCTAAAGTATTCTCCAGCTCTGTTCTATGTTCGAAGAGCCTCCCAAATCTGAAATTCTCTGGCTGTAGTTGGAAGAATAAAAATTCAGCTTTATGGATATTTCTAAAAGGAAAACGAAGTGGGCAAGGATTAATTCACATAAAGAGTCCAAGTGAACCAACATTTATTGTTTTTAGTCACTGGAAAGCCTAGCCAACAGCATGCACTGACCCCCTTTTGTGAGTTGGAGAGAGGATGTGAGATGTTATCAGATATATACACACACGAATTATTAAAGACTAATAGTTTGACAAAAGAGAAGCAGCAATTTTAAAATACTTTTTCATACCAAAATGGGATCAGATGGTCTGGTGATGCTAGATTGGTGGAGAAGAGCTGATGAGGCAATAGGGAGCCAGGGCAGGACAGGAGCCATTGAAAGGGGAAGGGGCACATGGTCATTGTTTACTGACCTCAAGCTATATCTACCATCTCAATTTCACAAATGGGAATGTAGCTACTAGGGAGAAGAGGAATCTAGGAGGGGACCCTCTGTCTGCTCAGCCATGTGGTTGGGGGCAAGTTCCATCAGATCTCTGGGTGCTGTAAGATGGGGGAATTGGACATTATCTCTCCAGGCCATCTGGCACAACATTCTCTGAGTCTCTGATTTTTCTTCAATTCTCTCATTATTCACTTAGTGTCAGTAACAGGTTAAACAGGAAGAGCTATATAGCAAGTGGAGGAGATGAAGCAAAAGCCCATTGAATTTAACACTGGTATTGCTATTTTGGGCCTTGGAAGGGAATGATCACATGAGCAACTTAAAGCTCTGATTAAATAACTGAACTAGAAAGAAAAAATATCCTTGTATTTTCAAAGTTTACTCAGGAGAGATTAAATCCTCATAAAAAATGCTTCAGGCAGAAGGCAGCTCAGCACTGAACCCCAACCAATGTTTAGTAAAACCCTTCTGTGGTTTTCTTTGCATGTCGTAGAGTGAGCCGATTTCTTACCTGGAAGGCACAGAATTTTAGCTCTAGATCTGGACTAGACTTTAAAGTACATCCAGCCCTATTCCCTCGTGTAAGAGAGGGGTTCCCAACAAACTAAATGGTTTGCTCAAGATCATCTAGGTGCAAAGTGTCAGAAGGGAGACTTGAAGCCAGGTCTTATAATTCTAGATTTAGTGTTTTTTTCACCCTCAGTTCAAATTCTAACACTGCTACTTCATAGCTGTGTGATCATAGATAAATTGTATTTATTTCATTTTAATATAAATATATAAAATGATAAAATATTTATTTTACCACTGAGTTCTATTTACTCTCATAATTATTTGTAAAATGGAGATAATAGTGTATGCATTGTCTACCTTGCAGGGTCTATGGGGGGAATTCTTTGTAAACTTCCCAGCATTATATGTGAATCATGTGGTGACAACAGTGGGATAATGATGGCTGAGATTCACATATTGTTTGCCTCATAGCAACCTCATGAATAGGTAATGCCGATACTTTTCTCCCCATTCCTGGAAAGACAACACTCATCTAGGATCATAAAACTAAATAGGAAGAATGGTGCAATGGATAGAGGATGAGAATTTGATAAGGGATGACATCTAAAAAGGTTACTTTTTTTCAATTTATTCCTCTATTGAATGAATTCATGAATAAGTGGGTTAACAAAAATGAATGAAAAAAGCATTTATTTAGTATCAGGCTCTAAATACATAAGAGATACAATATAATGTAAGCTACATTCAGAAGAAGGAGCCTGCTTATTCAAAGGAATGGGAGTGTTGGTTTGAAGAGCCTCAGGGATGGTGAGTGGGGAATGATGGGTGGTTTATGGAGGTCCCTTTCCAGAAGCAATGGTAGTATTGAGTTAATTATTTCCAAAGTAAGAGAAAGTACATGTGTGGGAGGAGGAGGAGGTGGAGGAGGAAACAAAGTCGTAACATACTACATTTAGAGCTGGAATGACTTCAGAGACCATCTAGTCTAACCCCCTCATTTTACAAATGGTGAGACTCAGACAAATGAAGTGAATTGCTTTGTTTTATTCATTATTCAAATTTTATGCAAATCCAGATCTTCCTGACTCCAGGTACAGCATTCTATTCCTGGGATCAGGGCCAGCCAGACATCTAGTAAATTCTTGCCAACCAAGCTAGTACGGCCCCAGGGTGAGAATTCCAGAATTGAGGACTTTCTCTGAAGTTCCAGATATTAATAGACTGCCATCAGAATGGTACTATTTGCATATTTGAGATAGAGGACATGTCTCCTGGCCAACTTAATTCGAGCTTTTAATTCATCTAGCCCAGCATTTCGTATACTTTTCATATGTTGTTTTTGTGAGTGTTCGATCGTTTCTGACTCTTCATGACCCTATTTGGTATTTTCTTTGCAAAGATGTTGGAGTGACTTGCCATTTCCTTCCCCAGATCGTTTCGGAAGTTAGAAATGGAGACAAAAGAGATAAATGATTTGCTTATGCTCACACAGCCTGAATTAAAACTCAGAAAGGTGAATCTTCCTGGTTCCTGATCCAGTGTTTTATCCACTGTGCAACCTGCTGCCCCATTTTGTCTACATAAGCCAAATAAATAAGGGGATAATGTATAGTCTTGTTGCACTCCTTATCCAATCTTAAATCAATTAGTTGTCCCATTTTCAATTCTAACTGTTGCTTCTTGGTCCATATATGGGCTTCTCAGGAGATAAATAAGATGATCTGGTACTTCTGTGTCTTTGAGGATTTAACGCATTTTGTTGTGATCCACACAACGTAAATCTTGGTTCACATATTGCTAAAATCTAGCTTATAGAATCTTAAGCATAACATCTTTGGCATGTGAAATGAATGGAATTGTGTGGTTATGAACCCTTTAGGTTCATCCTTTAGGTTTGGGACATAAACTGATCTTTTCCAATCCACTGATCACTTTTGAATTTTCCAAATTTGCCAAAATATTTAATGCAACATCATTGTTTTTTAGGATATTTAATAATTCACCTGGAATAACATCATCTCCACTTGCCTCATTGTTAGCAATGCTTAAGGCCCACATGAATTTCTTCTCCAGGATGTCTAGCTCTTGATCAACAACTGCACCATCATGTTTATGGTGGTGTTAAAATCTTTCTTGGATAATTCTTCTGTATATTCTTGCCACTTCTTCTTAATCCCTTCTACTTCTATTAAATTACTATTTTGTCTTTTATCATGTCTATTTTTGCATGAAACATCACCTTGATATTGCTAATTTCTTAAAAAGATCTTCTTTTCTTCAATTTCTTTGTATTGCTTATTTAAGAAAACCTTATCTCTCCTTTCTATTCTCTGTAATTCTGTATTCAATTGGGTATATCTTTGCCTTTCTTCTTTATCTTTTACTTTCCTTATTTCCTCAATTTTTAAAAAATCTCATCAGCCAGCCATTTTTCTTTCTTCCTCTTCTTTTTCTCTGGAATGAGTTTGCTGTTACTATGAACCTCTATCCATAATTCTTCAGAGCCTCTAACTACCAGATCTAATCCCTTGAATCTATTCATCATTTCTACTTTATGTTCATTAGATTGCAAACATAAAAACTTATGGTTTTTCCTACTTTCTTCAATTTAAAACTGGATTTTGCAATAAAAAAGTTCATGATTGTCCCTATTTCCAGAGAAGTTTTACATATATTTATGGGAAACTCTTTAAGAGAACCAAAGACAATTCTAAACTCTCCCTCCCGTGTGTGTGTGTGTGTGTGTGTGTGTGTGTGTGTGTGTGTGTGTGTAGGTCAGGAAATCTCCCTTCACTTAGCTTCTCTAGGAGTAATTATTGACTTGGGACAAAAGTATGTAATGTAAGGAAAACTGCCCTGCTATCTTAAATCCAGAGGATAAAACAGAAATCGAAAGAATCCAATAATCACCTCCTAAAAGAGATCCCCAAATAAAAGTTCCCAAAAATATTATAACAAAATTCCAGATCCCATATCAAAGAGAAAGTACTTCAAACAGACAGAAACAATTCAACTATTGTAGAGCCACAGTCAAGATCTCACCAGATTTAGCAGCTTCCATCTGAATGGAGTGGAAAGCTTAAAATATGATATACTAAAAGTCAAGGGAGCTAGGATTACAACCAAGAATAACAAACTCAGGAAAACAGAGTGTAATCCTGCAGGGGAAAACTGGATATTTAATGAAATAGAGGAGTTTCGGGCATTTCTGATGAAAAGGCCAATTACCCAAAAAGCCAAGTAGAACGTTTGCCATGTAAATCCTAAGAATTTTATCATTATTAGAGTAGCTAAAAAGTATTTACATAGACAGAGATCAGGGTCCAATGTGAGTCAATTTTGTTGAGTTGCTGTCCAAAAAATTAATAATGGTTTGAGAAAGAGGGATGCAGTGGAAGAAGGAAAGGAAAGATAAAATGGGGAAATTTTTCTTGCATAAAAGAAATACATAGGAAGGAACTTCATAATGGAAAGAGAAAATGAGTGATGGTGATAGGCAACAATCAAACCTCACTTTCATTGGAAGTGATTCAAAGAGGGAAAAATACACACACACACACACACACACACACACACACACACACACGGCCATGTATAGATATGCTACTTATCCAGTAGGGAAATAATAGGGGAAGTGGATAAAAGAAAGGGGGGGGGGGACAAGAGAGAGGATAAATTAGATGAGTCAGTGGTTAGTAGCAAAATAGCCTTTTGAAAATGGGCAGGATAAAAAAGAGAGAAATAACCAGAAAAAATGGGATGCAGGGAAATACACACTGTGAATGGGAATGGGCAATGAACACATAAAATGGAAGCAGATAACAGAATAGATTAGAAATCTGAACCCAACAATATATTGTTCATAAGAGACACACTTGAAACAGAAAGACACACACAGTTAAAATAAAGGGATGAAGCAGAATTTAATATGCTTCAGCTTACAAAAGGCAGTGGTAATAATCCGGCTACTAGACAAAGCAAAAGCAAAAATAAATCTAATTAAAATAGAGAATCATGGAAACTATATAGTGTAAAAAGTACTATAGACAAAGAAGTAATATAAAAATTTCAGCAAATTTCTGTGAAAAGGCTTTATTTTTCAAATATGTATTGATTATAGAACTGGATCAAATTTATAAAAATAAAAGTCATTTCTCAATTAATAAATGGTCAAAGGATATAAAGAGGCAATTTTCAAGAGAAGAAATCAAAGCTATCTATAATCACTTGAAAAGAAAATTGATTAAAGACATACAAATTAGAATAAACCAATCAGGAATGACAAATACTAGACGGGAAGGAAAAAATAGGCATAGTAATGAATTGTTGGTGGAGTAGTGAACTAGTTCAACCATATGAAAGAACAATTTGGAACTTCGCCCATAGGGCTATAAAACTTTATCACAAATAAATTAAAGGAAAAGGAGATATATGTGCAAAAATTTGACAACAATAATATTTTTGTGTTGGCAAAGAATTGGAAATTGAAGGAATGGTCACTAGTTAGAGAATGGCTGAACACGTTGTGGTGTATGATCTGTGAGAAATGATGAGGGGAGAGCTCTGAAAACATAGAAAAATCTATATGAACTGATACAAAGTAAAGTGAGAAGAAGCAGAAGGTCATTGGACACAGTAACAGCAATGTGGTAATGATGACCAACTGTGAATGACTTGGCTAATCTGATTAATACAGTGATTCAAGACAATTCCAAAAGATTCATAATCCTATTCATCACCAAAAAGAAACCGGATGAATTCTGAGTGCAAGTTGAAGTATAATTTTTGTCTCATTGTTTTTCTTCCTTTTTTTTTGAAATAAGACTAATCCATATGGTGTCAGCAACTGGCTCGAGTGCTGGACAAAACAGCGAGTGAAATAAATATAAGTGGGGCCAGACAAGTTGAAGCTTACATCTTGAACTGACTTTATTTTTTACAGCTTCCCTTTTATACCCCACCATAAGCATATTTTTCTTTCTTACACAAATGCCAGAAAACCACAGAAAGTCTAACTAAGGATATGACATTTCCTTGTTTTATTAGTCAAGGCCCATCTTCTTATTTATTTTCATTTTAAAAGCATCCTATCTCAAGAATACACTTAGGTCACATCAACTGGTAGTAAATAATCCAAAGAAGCTCAGATATGATTTATCAACTGGGAAACTGGCCTTGCCAAGTCTCCTAAACTCCAAGTAGTCTTGTCTTGCTTCAGCTTTCCAAAGGACGTATAGTCGGCTCCCGACAATATGGAAATGTTTCACGTTTCCCATGTATAATTGATATCATATTGTTTGCCTTGTTAGTGGAGGGGGGAGGCGACAAGAAGGAGTGAGAGAATTTGGAAATCAAAATTTAAAAAGAAAAGGATGTTACAAATGAATAATATTTTTAAATTAAGTACATAGTAGCTAACTGTGCTCCCTAACATCATCCAAATATAGTTCCTTATAAATAAAAAGCGATAATTTTAAAAAAAAATTTAAAAAACAAATATAAAGTTCCTGACTAGCTTTTGTCTCTAATTTTCCATTTCTGACCACAGTGTAGAAGTCAGAAACACAAGAGAGAAATTTTTAAATCCACAAGATAGCAGTGATGTGCACATAAGGGCTCCCTGTGCTTATCTCTGTGGCCTGCTAGGGTGAATTAGCTGAACGGTAGGATCCCAAAATCTTGCTTTCAGCTAGGGAGATTTATTGAGGAGTTTTAGGAATTCCCTAGCCAGCAGAGCTAAGTAAGAAAGTTCTGAACCTTGTTTTCTGTCCAGAATAAGATAAGAAGGAATTCTGAACAAAGGATTGTTCATGTATCATCCTTCTAGCCCTCGACATGGAAGAATTATAAAGAAATAAAGTCAAAATACTAGAAAGCCTTAGCCTTGTCCCTTAGCTGGGGGCTAAATGGAGAGAGTCCTGAGCTAGGAATGGGAAATCCCTGAGTTCAAATGATGCCCCAGACACTTAATAGCTTTGTATCATAGGTAATCTTGGGAGCAGCCTCAGTCAAATAATCTGCTTCCTCTTGGAGCAGTTGTTTTTGTTTGTTTTTTGGCTCTCTTAAAGAGTTTCCAATAGCTTTATCTACAGCCTCTGTGGAGAGTGGTATGGATAATCAAAACCTCCAAAGAAGTCACAATCTCTGGTTACCTCAGTTTCCTCAGTTGCAAATGGGGATTTACAGTGTTGCTGTGGGGATCAAATAAAATAATATTTGTAAAAATGCTTAGCATTAGTAGGTGCCGAATGAATGCTTGTTCTCTCTCCTTCCTCCTTCCTCACTGTAACAGGGAGTTATTTATCCAACAGTAAAAGAGTCCCCTCTCTAGCAGTTCCAACCGTGGTTTTCTTCAAAAGGGGATTCCAGAGCACGGTTTGACAAAGTGAGAGGGGAAGGAGGCACTATGGGAGAACCTGTGGGAAAGGGAGAGTTAGCAGAAAGAAAGAAGAATTATGCTCACTGTTCACAGTACACTGAGAGTCCCTGTGTGTATTTTTGTATTTGTTTGTGGACTCCTGAGAGTCTTTTGGATTTGGGACATTATCTGTGGGGTGAAATAAAAGCTGTTTTGCACATGATGCCATTTGTACTTTGAGCACTTGTAGGGGAGCGAGGGAGCCAATTACACACATCTATAGAAAACCAGCTCCAAGCTTTATAAAAATCATATTCAGGGATTTTCCAGAAAAACTCTGGGAGGAGGTAATAGGAGACAGACAGACAGACAGACACAGAGAGACAGAGAGACAGAGACAGAGAATATGACAGAGAGATCTTTTTAGCATAGAGACAGAGCCCAGGCCAACCTATTGGGGGTACTAGACCAGGGGTTATATTAATAAATGACAAAAGAGGGATTTGAAAGTAGACCTTTTGCCTCCAACTCTAATGCACTTCCCCCTACACATGCTAATCCAGCCCCTTGCTCTTCTAGGTTCAAAGAGGGTGATTAAACCTCCAGAAATCTCTTTCCTGAGCATCTCTCTACCTGGGCTCCTCTTTAAAAGATCTCTATCTTCCCAGCACCACTGGATGTGCTAAACTGGTGACAGGTGACAACACCGGTGGTGTTGGGCTCAATGGGATCCTTGTTGAGCTTTCTGATCCTTATCTCCTTGGATTGGCTTACAAGTTTCCATGTGCAGGATGAGTTAAAGGTTCTGGGGGAATTGTAAAGCTTCTGCCTCAGTCTATAGTCCGGGCTGACCTGAGCACAAGGGAAATGTGTCTCTACTTTACGGGAGAAACTTGAGCCCTGCCAAGGCCACAACTGCTTATGTTGGAAGGGCCTTTGCTTATGCAAAGCTGAGGGCAGCATCCTCAGCCTCAGATCAGATGACAGCACATGATTCTCAGCCTGTGTCTCCTGCAGAGAACAAACTTCTGGTCCTCCCAGGCCGCTGGCTTTGAGGGAAAACCCCCAGGAAATGGCCCTTGGGCCTTTGCTGAAGCTCTTGGTTACCTTGGATGTCAAAAGGCAAAAGCGTCTCTGAATCCTGAAGCTGAGGGAGCCTATGAGCTGCCCACTTGGCCCCTCTTGCCAGGGCTGAGGTATCTTCTCCTTTGTAATCTCTGCTACTCTGTTAAAGTATAGGTTAAAGCCCTGACAACAGTTTCAGTGGTAATAATTATGGCCAGCCCCATCAATACACCATTGGACCTTTTCCGTTAACTGACTGGTGGACAAGTGAAATGGTCCAACCATTCTGGAAAACAGTGGATGATTATGCTGAGAAGGCAGATTCCCCGGACAGCACCAGCCTCAGGGGTGACCTCAAGCATTGTCCCCCCCCAAGGAAAATGGGAATTGAAGAACTCACATTGTCCAAATCTTGGGTTTAAGTGACAATAAAACTAATTATCGACTCAAGATCTAGAGCAAGAATACTTATTAAATCTTGGCCCTCTTCTCAGAATAATATTGTTAAATATGTAAAATAAACTGTAGGATTTTTTATTTTTATTATTATTATTATTAAAGCCTTTTATTTCAACATTGAACCTTGCAAAACCTTCTGTTCCAACTTTTCCCCTCCTTCTCCCACCCCCTGCCCTAGCTGGCAGGTAGTCCAATACATGTTCAATATGTTAAAGTATATGTTAAATCCAATATATGTATACATATCTATACATAAACTGCAGGATTACAAGAAAACAATTACTGAAATAAAGTAAGCACATTTAAAAACCAGAGTGTAAATAATTTAGGGACTTTTGTTTGTGTGAATTGATTGTGATATACATTTATTTATGAAAATGGCTACAAATTAGTTTTGCCAGTTGATAAGTATAAACCATGCATATAAGATTTGCACGGTCTCTCTATATAGTTAATATATATGCATATAAATTATGTGTACATATAACATATATGCATATAGCATAAGCAGCCTCTCTTCCTCCTTTGATCTCTTTCCCCCCACCCGCTGGCCCCACTAATAGCATTATTAGGGCTCCTTGTACTATATAGTACTGAGCCACCACTGGATCATAAGATCATGGAATTAGAGCTACAAGACACCTCAAAAGTTATTAAGCAGCCCACACCCAATCTGAGTATTTGCCCTCCTGTCTCAAATTAAAAAGTGCCCCCTAAGGATACATTTATTATAAAATACGGTGTGCTAAAAAAGAAAAAAAAATGATTAATTTGGGTTTCACTGGATTCATCTTTCATTGAACCAAAACAAAAGATAAGTGGCACCTTTGGTACTGGATTTGCATATTGTTAAGACTGCATAGTGAGTGTATATGAAAAGTGTTTTTATTTAATTAATTATTTAATTCAATTTAAAAAAATTTTTTAGCTTTGAGACTTCAGAAGTCTAAAAAAGAAAAAGAAAATGAATGATACAATGAAAAGTATGCAAGTTCAGAGGAACTGATTTCTAATCAATGAATAGTCTCTTCTCATTTTTCTGATCTTCAGCAATTCTTCCTGCCTGCGCTAACTGAACATAGGAGCCACAATGCAGTCCTACAACTGACCTTGACACTATCAGCCAATGATGAAAATTGCCTGAGCCCCAGCACTACGGAGGAGACTCCGACGGTCCCGTAGCCAGACATTCAAGCAGCTGATAGAACCAGGATACTAGGATCAGAGACTGGACACTCTCAGGACACTTGCCCAGGAAGCTGGGAAGGTTGGGGAGACAAATTCCCATCTCTGAGCTACCTTCTTCATTTTCCCTTGCTTTTTATTCCAACCCTGAGGTGAGATTAAGCACAACCTATTTTTTTCTCGCCTCTTTTTATTCTTTTCTATAGGTAATACATACTTTAGAACTTTTCCTATCTTTTCTCTATTTCCTATATGCTCTTTCTATCTTACCCCCATCTCTCAAAAGCTGATAAAGCAAAAGGCAGAAAATTTGGGGGGAATGGTTGGACATGAAGTACTTCATGTAAGACTTATAATGTTTCCCTTTGTTTTTCCTGTATTAAATAAACAATAAATCTACTGTCTGCTAATTTTGTGACTGAGAGGGTTATTCAGACTAAGAAAATAAATTTCACATGCAAGATAGGAGCAAAAATGTTTTTTTTTTAATTTTAAATAATTCTAAATAATCTTTCAAAATAATCCTCTACCTCAAAGTCATACATAATCCCGGCCTACCACAGGTTTGCAGAGCAAGAGGCCAATAGATAAGT
This sequence comes from Sminthopsis crassicaudata, assembly GCF_048593235.1. Classification (NCBI taxonomy): domain Eukaryota; kingdom Metazoa; phylum Chordata; class Mammalia; order Dasyuromorphia; family Dasyuridae; genus Sminthopsis; species Sminthopsis crassicaudata. The sequence continues at coordinate 6,530,494 of NC_133622.1, read as the reverse complement.
TATCCCTCAGAAGTGCCATAAAAATTCTGATGGAACCTCTTGGCCAGTGTTTGAATTTCTTGCCACCTGCTGGACAAGTCAAATATCATACTCCCCCTTTGGATAATTAATATAGTGACACACTGCCTCTCTGCAGGCTTAAGGAAAGCATCATAAAAGCTAACATGGATTGTTTGTAGTATTGCAATGAACCAAGTATTTAATCATAGCGGTGGCAATCGAATGGATATTATATTTTTTACGACTATGCGAAATTATAGGCAACATAAAAATGATCAAGAATAGAATCCTAACCCAGGAATAGCATAGTCGTACATTTTTCATAAATAGGGAGATTTATTTACTACGTTAATAAATTCAAGGTTTGCAGCAACACTGCATTAGATTTTTTTTTTCAGCAGCAAGTGCTCAAAGTGAGTCTTTGTGTCACATTTTGGTTATTCTCACAAAATTTCAGATTTTTCATTATTATTATATCGGTTAGAGTGATTTGAGATCAGTGATCTTTGATGTTACCAAAACAAATGTTTGGGGGGCACCCTGAATCACATTCACAAAAGAGGCCAAATTTAATAAAATAAAGGTTTTGTATGTTCTGATTGCTTCATTGACCATTGGTTTACTCCTTCTCTCCTCAAGGCCCTTCATGTCCTAGACACAATAATAATGGAGAATATTAAATTAACTTAGTTGTTAAGCAGAGGCAGGGTTTGAGAAGACTAACTTCGATTTTGAAAGAACTCCACTGTGGGTAAAAGGCTATCAAACAGAATCACATGTTTCAGAGAAACCTTTCACAAAGGAGTCGATCGACAGCAAAATTCAGTGTTGTCTTATCTTATGAAAATGTCATAGCTACCCACCTCCCGCCCCCTGCAATCACCACCCTGATGGGTCAGCAGCCTTCAACATTGACGCAAGACCCTCCACCGGAAAAATCATTATGACTTGCTGAAGACTCAGACGATGGTTAGCACTTTTTTTTTTTTAGCAAAAAGGTATTTTAAAATTAAGGTGGAACATTTTTAGCCTTGATACTGTTGTACACTTAATAGACTACAGTATAGTGTAAACACAACTTTTATATGTACTAGGAAACCCCCCAAATCATGCAACTTGCTTTATTGCCACATTTGCTGTGATTGGAACTGAACCTGCAATATTTCTGAGGCCTGCCTGTATGTGGGAATTCTCAGTGAATTGACTTCCTAAATCAATCTCAATACTAGTCTTATTTTCCCATAAGACTAGTCTCGAGAGGTTAAGCTCTGCTGGTTCTATCATATGCTGTGGAGCTGACTGTTTTGTTTCTAGGTTCTACTAAATGTCCACTGCTGGCCAGTCACTCCATCATGAACAGTAAGTTTGCATCTATTTGGCCCCATTTGTAGGAGATGCCATTTGTTCCGATTCACTTTTAGATATTCTCTGTTTCCTGGCTCTGGGCTGGAGCTCACATGGGACCCAAATACCTGGTGTGCCCTGCCTCCATCATCCCACAAGCTCTCGACTGTCTTCCCAGGCTCATCAGCTAGTGTCATATACACCAATCCCCAGGGAGAAGCTTCCACTGGCCTAAAATGTCATGAGCTTCTGGGAAGCGTGCTTACATCCTCACGCTTCCCTCGCTGCATTGTGTCTCTCACAAAGGATGATCTGGTCTAATGCAGAGCAAGGCAACTCTTTCTCTCCATGGCCATCTGTGCTATTATAGTCTCCTTCAAAATCCTTCCACGTATTGCCTCCTTTAATCTTCACAACAACCTCGAGAAAGGTAGAATAGACCGTCATTTCCCATTTAAACTAAAAGGAAAAGTTTCTTCATTCCCAGCCAGAGAGCTTTACCATAAAATATCGTCTCTGCTGAGGAAAGCCAAATCACTACGTGACCATCTTGTGGTAACTATTATAGAAGGGATTCCTGATGGGCTCAGGCTGAACCAGGCCCAGGCTCTTCCAGTCCTGAGAAGTTCTGATTCTCTGAACCAAGCAGGTGAATTCACAGACTTTCCCAACATCTTTCTGGGCCTCAGAAGTGCTCATCCTGCTCAGAGAAGTGGGAAATGTTTAGATGACAAATGGATGTGTATTTCTCTTTGTTTTGTTTCCTGGATGAGAGCTGCTTTACAATCTCATTATTTCTTGGCATTCAGATTTCATATCAGTCAGAAGTAATCTGTCCCAGAGGAGAAGCTAGTTCCTGATAGAGGCCTGCCACTGAAGAGAGACAGCTACTCAGTTTCCTGCAGAGCAACCTGGGGGATAACACCTGCCTGACTGAAGGAGGAGGGAAGTTTAATCAGTCCCAAAGGTGTGCTGGGGGATTGGCTCCCTGACAGAACACCAGGAGTGGGCCCCAAACGATGCTTTTCAAAGCCAGCTCCTTCATTTTTGGCTTCCTAATAAAATGAAAGGAAGGCTACCACTATACATCATGGAAAATAGTCTGTCAAATAGTTAATAGTCCTAGGATTATCAGTCCCCGAGCCCAGCAGTAATAGCAATCTGGCAACAACATAAGAATTTGAAGTTTACCACATGCTTTCCTTCCAGCAATTCAGTGAAGTAGAAAGGGATTGGGGTCCTCCTTTCATAGATCAAAAGAAGAGTAAGGGTCAGAAAGATTGAAGTTCTCGGTCTCAGTTTCTTCAGTTATAAAATGAAGATATTAGGCTAGATGATCCCTAAAGTTCCTTTCATTTCAGCTATAAAATGAAGATATTAGGCTAGATGATCCTTTCACCTTTGAACTTTATGATTTCTCATCCTGCACAAGTACTGTTTGTGTCTTTCTATAAAGGATCGCTACAATGGGATTGCCTTTTGGTTGGTCTTTCCTGAACTTGGGTAAATAGGTATCTAGGCTGAGATGGCTATACACATGGAATAGGAAATCTTGTGAGGTCAAGGGGTCTGGAGGTCCTGTATCCTTCCGGTTGTAGTGGCTAACAACAAAGAGAAGTCCCTTGTAAGGGACTCCATTCCTTTTGGAAAAGAACAACCAACAAGAGGATGGATTGACCCACATGTGGTCTATTTTAGCAGAAGAAAGGCACTAGGGGTGCTTTGGAAAGTGAAGGAGAGATATTAATAGGTAATGACTATTTGTAGATCCATAAATTGCTTAATGTTCACACAAAGTTTAAATATTTGGAGGGGTGCTTCTAGGGGATAAGGAAGAGTGTGTAACGCCATTGATCCTTGGGCCAACTGGTAGATTCTCACTGTTAAATAAACAAGAATATCTGGGATCTTGCATTCAGTCCCTCTGTTTATTATCCTTAAACAAAAAAAAGTAAGAGGACCAAGACAGTCAGTTTATCAATACATCTGATTATAACCAACTGTTTACAAGGGACTTTGGGAGAATTTGTTAAAAAGAAGAGCTCCTCGTTTGAAAGAATTAGAAGCAGTGTCGTATAGGTCACAAAATTCTAAATTTGAATTCATGAAAAATGAGTTCAGTCCCAATTCTAACACATGTTTACTAACTGAATGGCCATGGCCAAGTCATTTAACCACTCTGAGCCTCAGTTTCCAAACCTGTAAAATTAAATAGCTTCTAGGTCCTATTTCCCAGGATATTTTCCAAGATAGTGTGCACATTAAGCCTTCAACAATCTTTACTGTTCTACAAGAACGGTCTAGTCTAGATGAGGTATAATCCAAAAGCAGAGGCAAAGAGATAGATCTAAGGCTGAGTGAGACCTCAAGTCATTTGGTCCAGTCCCTTGATTTTACTGATAAAGAAACTGAGGCCCTGAAAGCTAATGTGACATTCAAAGTCACACAAGAATTAAGGTAAGATAAGAACTAAGATCCTCTGACTTCAGAGACTATGCTTTAACTCCTGCACCAAGATCCCTAAATCTAGAGTTGGAGCTCGGTCTCAGATAGTCAGTAGAGCAGCTGAAATGGCAGACCTGAAGTCAAGAAGACATGTTCCTGAGTTCAAATTCAGCCTCAGACACTGACTGTATGACCCCAAACAAGTCACTTTACCTCGCTGACCTTGGTTCCTTGTTTGTAAAATGAGCTGGAGAAGGAGATGAGAAACCACTCCAAAAGAAAACCCCGAAGGGGGTCACAAAAAGGGGAACACAACTGAAAATGAGTCAACAGCATCAAGTCTCTAACAGAATACAATCATTTCCCAAGTGATCACTGCCTCAGAGCACTGCAATGGCTTCTAGGACAGCTGAGAAGTCCACAGAAGATGGAGCTTATAGACTAGTGGAAGAGCTTACAAGATGGCTGTATAAAGATTCCCAGGTCTGAAATTTTACTTTTTGAGACCTACTCCTGAATAGGGAAACTCGGGAGAAACAGCTAGCCCAATTCTCTAAGACAGAGAACAGCCCCGTGGAGGACTGCAGAATGATGGATGTGGGATTGGAAGGGATTTCAGAGGCCATCTGATCTTCATTTTACAGGTGAGGAAACTGAGGCTTCAGGAGGTCCTCCGAATCACACAGCTAGGAAGTGTCTGAGTCACAATTTGAAGGCAGGCACCCTATCCACTCTACCACATCCCCACACTAAGTAGAGAAAACAGGACCTGAACCTGTGAGGGAAAACGTGGTCCTGAGTTCTCAGGGATGAGAGGAAGCTGCATTATACATCAAGCAGCCCTTATGTTACACCGGTCAGAGCTGGAAGGGCTTTTAAGGACCATTTATTTTACAGATGAGGAGAATGAAGGCCCGAGCCCTTCCAGATCCGGTCTGGGGCAGCCCGCAGACCTGGGCAGACTGGCCTGGAAGCAGAGGCTGGCGCTTGGCTGCGGGCCTGGGCTTATGAAGAGTGGGCAATGTGCTGTCTGTCATTCCTGGAAGTCCGAGCCACAAAACGGCTCCTTCTGGGAAGGGGCGGCAGCCTCCAAAAGGCCACTTAGCTAAAATGCTCAGGCCGCCAGCCAGGGGAGACCATGGGGAGGGAGGTCTCAGGGCAGAAGAAGGGCAGGGAGCCGGGGCAGCTTCTTCACTCGAGCCCTGGGGCAGGGTTGTTAACTCTCACCTGGCCCATCTCTTGGAAAATGGGGGAAGAACATCTGGAGCGCAGCTTGGGGGCCTGAGGTGGCTCTGCCCAGCTCTAGGAGGGCAAAGGCCAGCCCTTGGCCCCTTTATATTGTTAGCACAGGTAGGTGGAGAGCCATGGAGATGATCCTGGGCCCATCGTTTATTGGTACAAAAAGCTCCCAGAGGAGGAAACTTAATGCAAGTTCACACCACAATCTTAGGGAGTTTCCTGGAGCTCGGAAGTGGTTCCATGCCCTGTTAAGTGCTCAGGGTCACCCAACCCAGATCTGTCAGAGGCAGGACTTGAATGTGATCTTCCTGGCCTTGAGGCCCTTTCCCTACCCACAAGGCTACATTTCCTCTCTATACAGAACCTAACAGGCACTTAATAAACACAGTGCGAATTTAATTTGTTAATCAGACTGTAAGCCCTGTGTCTTGGGGTAGCCAGCTGGTGCAGTGGATAGGGAACCAGGAAGAATCTTCTTCTTGAGTTCAAATCTGGCCTCAGATACTTACTGGCTGTGTGACACTGAGCAAGTCACTCCACCCTGTGTGCCTCAGTTTCCTCATCTGCAAAATGAGCTGAAAAAGAAAATGGCCAACTGCCCCAAAGTCTCTGCCAAGAACACCCCGTCTGGGGTCACAAAGAGTCAAACAAAAATCTCTGAGTCACCCTAACTTCCAAATGCTTCATGCTTGATTTTGCCTTCTCACATGATGAATTAAATCTGTTCTCTCTCTCCCTTATACATAATGAGGATGAGTCCCATGGATACTATTCTTTCCTCACAGCAGCCTCACAACTCTCATTCCCATTTTACAGAGGAGGAAGTTGAGACCTGGAGAGCCGGTGAGTCTCCAAGCCAGGGACGGAACCCAGATCTCCCGATTCCACAGTGGGTGCTCATTCTGCAGATACGTGGATTCTGAGCACCAGGACCCAGCCCCACAGGGCCCTCGTGACTGCTGTTTGCAGCTAGAACAGAATTTAGAGGCTCTCTAGCCAACACGTTTATGAGAAACAGTAGTTAGAACACCAGATTGGACCGCTTCGGTTCACAGAGTTGGGTGATTTTGCCAAGACACAAAGTCAGCAGTAGGTGGGATTTATCACAAGATGGGGGGGAACAAGGGTGTAAGATCTGAGCGTCTGTCATGTCTCCCTCCACAAGTACAGGGCAGCACTCCTCGGTACCCAGACTGGGAGAGCCAAGGCCAGACGATGCCTTCCGTCTCCCATGGCCCGCCCCGTCGGAAGTAGAACTGGAACTGGGGACTTTTAGAGCAGAAGGCCCGTCCGCTCTCCAAGGTACCACTCTGCCTCCTTGCTCTGGACCCGTCTCCCTTTGCTTGCTCAATCCTAGTGACCCAGCTAGGTTTTCTCTCAGGACACAGACCTGGCAGACCTTAGACCTTGCCCGAGCCTCGACCTCCCCCAGCCCCTGCCAGTTTCCAAGCTTTGCTTCTTGAACAATTCTTCTCTCCAATGCTTTGGGCTCCAAGGCTGCACCCCAACCAACAAACCAATTTCTACACCCAAAGCCATTAACATTCATCGAGCAACACAAATAGTTTTGTACACATGAAGCAGCAGCCATGATAGATGGTGCTTCTTCCCTCACTAGAGCCCAGAGAATAACAGTTGTACCTTAAATAATAAGTCAAAGCTTGTGTGCAGCAAGAGCAGTTTTGCAACTGCTCCAGGAATGGCGAATGCGATTCCCTCTTTGATGTCTCCTAGTTTAGCTTATTGTCATTATGCATTCACCAAAGCATTCGTTGCCTTTTTCATTCATTCGTTCCTCATTCACTAATTATCTGCTAACAAAAAGGCCCTATGCAAGGTACTGGGGAGCTATAGAGGTAATTGAAAGGTGACGTCTGACTTCATGGGGCTTCTAGATTAGATCTAGAGAACCTATACAGACAAGTACCTAGAATTCAAATCATATACAAAATAGTCCTGATCTGTCCAATTACTAACTCCTTCCAGTTATAATATCTTAATAATATAATATCCAAATAATCTTGGATTTATTTTATTTACTTTTATTTACTTATCTGTCTCCATTTTACTCTTCTCTCCAGAAGAGAGTATAGGTGGAGACTATTTTATTCCTTGTTTCCTCAGACTCCATTTTATTGCCTGGCACATAGTAGGTGCTTAATAAAAGGTGACTGAATTAAAATAAAATTAGAATACAAAGATAGAAAGAGGGAAAATGGAGTATTATGGGGAAGAACCCTGATAAGGACTAACTATTTGGCTAGATTGTAGAAAAGGGGTGGAACAGGTGAGGTGTAAGAACCTACAGGAGATCAGGATTAGATTCTGAAGGGCTTTAAATTCCAAATAGAAAAAATTATATTTATGACTAGAGCGACTAGTTAGTCACTGAGGGTTTTTGAGAAAGGGAGTGATGAAGTCATTGCTGTCAATGACAAATAGCATTTGGCAGCTGCTTAGACAATAAAGGAGGGAGGAGAGAAGGAGAGGGAGAGGGAGAAGCAGAGAGGGGGGGGAAGACAGAGACAGAGAAGAGAAGGGAAGGGAGGAAAGGAGAGAGAAGAGAGAGACAGAGGGAAGGAAAGAGAGAAAAGGAGAGAGAGAAGGAGGGAGGGAGGGAAAGATAGGGAGGGAGGAGGGGAAAAAAGAGAGAGGGAAGGAGAGGTAGAGACGGACAGACAAAGAGAGACATAGAGAGAAAGAGAGACAGAGACAGAGACAGACAGAGAAGTTCTTGTGGAGGTCCAGGCAACAAGGCCCAAACAAGGGGAGCAGCCTATGTCACTAGAGAGAAGGGAGACGAAAATGTCAAGATTTGGCAACAGAGCGGAAACGTACAGTGCGGAGTCAAGGAGGAGCCAGAGGTCTGGAGCATGAGTGTTTTGGAGGATGGTCCCCAACAAATTGAGAAGTTTAAAAGTAAGGTAGATTTGGAGGCTCAGTTATTGAGTTCTGTCCTGGATCTACTGAGCTTGTGGTTCCAGTTCTGATTCATGTGTGAGAAGCAGTTGATCATGTAGTCCTGGAGATTCCCAAAGGAACTGGGTCCCAACCTAGAGATCTGGGAATCATCTGCACAAAGATGATCATTAAACTAGCAGTGCTGAAGAGATCACCAAGAGAAAGACAAAATATGCAGAGAAAAGAGCAAAGGAGAGCAAGAAGGAGAGCAGGTGGTTTGGGTCCTGGTGCTTTAGAGAGGTGGAAGATCTCAGCAGAAGATGGAGGGGGGAGAGAGTCAGGGACCAGTGGAGACAGCTGGGTAAAGCGCCCCCATCCAAGAAATGGAAATGAGATCCCAGAAGAATCACTGCTGGCATGGGGACAGCCCAGAAAGATTGGACAGCACTGGTCCATTAGCTCATCTGATCTCCCCAACGGTCCTGTGACTCATTATCCATCGCATCTCGAGGAGACCAGGCTGGGGGAAGGGGGCTAAAGTGACTTGCGTAGGCTCACTTGGTAAGTGTCTGAAGTGAGATTCCAACGCGGTCTTTCTGTGCCCCAGTTCAGGACCCCGTCCCCTGGGCCACCCAGCTGCCTCCAAGATGTTCTAGCTCAGCCACATCAAAGCAAGCAAAGGAAATGGGGTCCCCACATATTTATTTTCTAACTTCTTTGTTTAGAAATGAGATGGCCTCCCAAGAGCCCCGCAGAGGCAACAAAGGAGAGCCGGATTGAGAGACAGAGGGCTTGAGTTCAAGTCCCAGCCTCCCCGTGGGCTGGAAGCCCTCCTTTAAGCTTCCTTTCCCTCCTCTGTAAAATGAGAGCACTGCATGAGAAGCTGTTGAGACACTAGCCCTCATCCCGCTTCTCATTGTTCTTTTCCAGGAGCCCATCCCCACAGCAGCAAGCTCAATATTTCTGTTGGGCCTGAATTTCCATTTCCTTTGTGTTCCGAAGAGAGTTAGCAGCGATCTCCATGATCACATCATTTAATCAGAATGAATTGTGAGCTTCATTAGGGACAGAAAATTGTTTCTTCTCCCTGGCTTGGGTTGTTATAATTCTAAAGTAGGTAAATAATGACTGGGATTATCAGCAATTCTTGTAAATTCTCCAGACAAAAAATGTCTCCTATTATCTCTTTCAGGAGTCTGGTGCCTTGGATGGCACTGGGGGAGGTCAGGATGTGCCTCTCTGGCTCTGAGGACACGCCGATTATTGTCACCGGTCTTTCTTGGTCTCAGATTCAGAGCATGTCAGAGGTGGGAGGGCTTAGCAGGGGCCGGCTTGGGCTTCTGAGGCCCCATGGAACTCCAGGATTACCGGGGCTCTCATCTCTAGGAAGGCTCCCCAGAAGGGCATAAACCATAGACTGTTACAGAGACTGGCATTTACCCACTTAGGCTTTGGACCCATTTAGTTACAGGTGGGGGAAGGCTTTGGAGCCCGTCTCAGATGAATGATTTCAGAAACATAAAAGAATACACATAAAATTTTTAAAGGACCCTGTCATTTGGAATATATATCATATAGAGGATATGCATGTATCATATATGTATATTGGTATATTATACATATAATATATAATGCATTTTGTATGAGTAGATTGTTTTGTAACTCTCATGTATATTATAATATGCATTAAATATATAATGCAACATATAATTATATATGATAATTTATATTGTAATGTACATTATATACAAATATAATTCATTTCCACATGATTAAATTCTTTTGTAATTGTATTCTATTTTATATATTTAAATATTAAATATGTATTAAAATACATATCTGTGTATATATAATGCAACATAATTATATATGATAATTCATATTGTAATGTACATTATTTACAAATATAATTCCTTTCTATATGATTAAATTCTTTTGTAATTGTATTCTATTTTATGTATTTAAATAGTAAATATGTTTTAAAATACATATTTATGTGTATATAATGCAACATATAATTACATATGACAATTTATATTGTAATGTACATTATATATATAATTCTTTCTATATAATTAAATCCTTTTGTAATTGTATTCTATTTTATATATTTAAATATTAAATATGTATTAAAATACATATCTGTGCATATATATAATGCAACATATAATTATATATGACAATTTATACTGTAATGTACATTATTTACAACTATAATTCATTTCTATATGATTAAATTCTTTTGTAATTGTATTCTATTTTATGTATTTAAATAGTAAATGTGTATTAAAATACGTATCTGTATATATATATATAATGCAACATATAATTATATATGACAATTTATATTGTAATGTACATTATATACACATATAATTCATTTCTATATGATTAATGATCAAATTCCTTTGTAATTGTATTTTATTATATATATTTAAATATTAAATATGTATTAAAATACATATCTATATGTATATAGACAGTTATGTGTGTATACCATCACATACATATGTATCTGTGTGTGTGTGTGTGTGTGTGTGTGTGTGTGTGTGTGTATTCATAGATGCTATGGAACCAAAGGCCTAAATAACGTGATTTGGCCAAGATCCGTGGGTAGCCAAGAGCCAGGACTAAAACTTAGCTCTCCTGATTCCGCTCCATTTTCTTTCCAGACTCAGTGACCCCCAAAGGGCCTCAGGTGACAGAGTTCTCATTACCTCTGGAGGCAGCTGACTTTGTCAGGAGCACTTTCTGGGACGGAGCCACCAGCCTTTGAAAAGCTACTCGGGCATGGTGCTTTGTAGACAGGCTGAATCCTATTTATAGAGGCCTTCACCCACATGGGATGGAAATAGTTACCAGGTGCCATTCTGAGCTGGTGCCGAGGCCTCTTTATTTCACAGCTTTTGCAGAAGCTGTTTAATTAGCAGCTATTAGAGGTGATAATACATTCCTTCTAGCTCCAGATGACTGGATTCTGGAAATAGGAACAGCCCTACTGTGCTCAGAAGCTTTCTGGGAGGCATCCCAAGCTTTCTCCTCAACTGCCTTTCCCTAGGTCTCATTCAGGTTAACAAACCATGATTTCATTTCAGGATTCTACTGCAAGAAATCCCTTAATATTCTGTCTCGGAGGGTGGCCCGCCTAAAAACAAAGCACTTAGGAGTCAGAGGAAGACCTTCCAGATCAACTGGTCCAACTTTCAGATTTTACAGAGAAGGAAAATGAGGCTTAAAGAATTATGATTATTTCTCTGACATCACACGCTTCGGAGAGGCGACTGGGTAGTGCTGGGAGAGGGTTGGGGCCTTGACTCATGAAGCCCTCCCTTCAGAGCCAGCCTCCGTCACTTACTAGCTGTGGGACCTCAGCTGGGCAGATCACTTCCCGTGGTGTCTCGGTGTTGTAACATGGGGAACATAATGGCACCCACTTCCCACCTGTCACAAGCACTAAATGGGATCATGTTTATAAAGTGCTCAGTACAGTGTCTGCCATTCGACTGGAACTAGGTGAATGTTTGTTCTCTTCCCCTGTAAACCATTACATTTTGGGCTCATATTCTCTAACTCTCCATGCAGAGATTTTTCAGTTGTCTTTTGTTCCTAAATTCAAGTTAAGTCAATAAGACAAACGTTGATAATGATGAGAACATCTATAATGATGTAATTTTGTGGGGTCCCAGGAAGATCGAAGCTCTGCAGGCCCTCCTCTCAAGGTCAGGCTCATAAAGTCTCTGGCGTTCTAACTTCCCTCCTATATGTCACAATCTCTCCTCTGCCTCTCTGGTTGCCTGTAGCTTAGGCCCTCGGCCCCCTTAAATACAGTAAAAACCATCTAGCCCCAATACCTGCCTTTAGTGGGCCCTTTCAGTCTAGATAATCTCCCTGATGACTGGGCCCAGGAGGATGATAGCAAAAGGCTAGCCATTGGCTCCTTGGACACACTTTTTAAGTTTCATTATTAATGTTATAGCTATTCATTTAAAAAAAAAATCTAGACAATAACAAAACAAAACAACTAAATCAATTCCTGATTTGTATTTTGCCCATTTACAAAGTGTGAATCATTACACTGACTTTTTAGGAATTTATTTTTGACCCACATCTAACACCCTATACCAAGATAAGGTCGAAATGGATTCATTATTTAGACATAAAGAGTGATATTATAAACAAATTAGAAGAACAAAGGATAGTTTTGCCTCTCAGATCTATGGAGAGGGAAGGAATATGTGGCCAAAGAAGAACTAAAGTACATTATGGAATGCAAAACGGATAACTTTGATTATGTTAAGTTTAAAAGTTTTTGTACAAACAAAAGCAATGCAGACAAGATTAGAAGGGAAGCGATAAACTGGGGGCAAAATTTACATGCAAAGGTTCTGATAAAGGCCTCATTTCTAAAATATAATAGAATTGACTCAAATTTATAAGAATTCAAGCCATTCTCCAATTGATAAATGGTCAAAGAATATAAACAATTTTCAGATGAAGAAATTGAAATCATTTATAGTCATATAAAATTGCTCTAAATCACTATTGATCAGAGAAATGCAAATTAAAATGACTCAGGTACTCATACATCTCAGATTGGCTAAGGTGACAGGAAAAGATAATGATGAAGGGTGGAGGGAACGTGGAAAGACTGGGTTACTAATACATTATTGGTGGAACTGTGAACGGATCCAAACATTCTGGAGAGACGTTTAAAACTATGCTCAAAAAGTTATCAAACTGTTCATACGTGTTGATCCAGCAGTCTCCACTGGGTCTGTATCCCAAAGGGATCTTAAAGGAGGGAAAGGGATCCACATGTGCAGATGTGTTTGTGGCAGCCCTTTGTGTAGAGGCAAACTGGAAACTGATTGGATGCCCATCAATTGGAGAATGGCTGAATAAACTATGTACATGAATATTATGGAATATTATTGTTCTGTAAGAAATGTCCAGCAGGATGAATTCAGAAAGGCCTGGAGAGACATGAACTGATGCTGAGTGAAATGAGCAGGACCAGGAGATCATTATACACGGCACATAAGAAGATCGTACAATAATCAATTCTGATGGAGGTGGCTCTTCTCAACAGTGAGGTGATTCCAGCCAGTTCCAATGGTCTTGTGATGGTGAGAGCCATCTGCACCCAGAGAGAGCCGGGGACCTTGAGTAAAGATGTCTCACCCTTTCAAATCCACTGTTGGAGAAGAAGCTCTATGATCCACCCAGGACCTCCCAAACAGCCAGTTGATCCAGTCTCTTGCAAGCTTCCCTGAACCCCTATTACCACTCCAGGTCACCTTCCATCACCATGGACAGCATTTTAAGCTTTACCAAAGGACTCCCAACACAATTCTGTGACTCGGGCAGGACTAAGCTCACATTTTACTGATGAAGATGCAGAGGGTCAGAGGGGTGGACTCACTAGTGTCAGAGTAGGGCTGCAGTGCAGGGCTCCCTCTGTGGCCCCCCCCATTTCTACCCCTGCCTGCAGATCTGAGCCGAACCAGAACTGGTGACCTAGAGAAGAAAGTCGTCAGCCCTAGTTGTGCATTCAGCTTCCAACGGCACTCCACTAGCTGATGACTACTTAACAGATCCATCCATCATTTTAAAATCCTCATTGTTAAACCTAGACAACAATAAAGAAAAAATTACCCACTTGGAATGGATTTTTAACAGGAATTTTTTTCTTTTAACAAGACTTCTTAGTGATGTATGTGATTGCCAAGGAAGACGGCGGTAGAGCAGCAACCAAGGGCTGTCTATAAATGGTGCAATAGATTAGGGCTGATCTTCTCCTCTGTGCAACCACATACAAATTGCCGTATTTTTCTGGACTTGCCTCCACTTCCTTCACTCTGAAAGGAAAAATGATCCCTAAAGGCTTAAGGTTTTATATCTTAATTAAATAGCTCATTTCAAAGATTGGTACAAGAGAAATATCTCTTCAGAGGAGTGGAGAACTCTTTTTCATCTATTCATCTTTCCTTTTAAGACTGCATATTTGGGGAAATAAATATAAAAACTGTGTGTTGTGGCAGAGGGCCAGATGGTATGCCAGCAAGACCTGGATTCAAATCCAGCTTCGAGCAGAGAATGATCCTGTGACCATGGACAAATCACAGCAAGCCCCCAAGGAAATCCTCTAAAATCAGAACCTACAGATTTATATATGTGAGTGTATGTGTCAATCAGTAAATCAACATTTGTTAAGTGCCTATTCTGTATAAGCACATATGGGAAGGGGAAAGATCTGAAGAGGGTTTTCCATTTCATAGAATATATCTTAGTTCCTCAGTCCTGCCTTGACGGCCAAGAAGATCAACCCAGAGCAAATTTTGTGAGACACTTGTCATTCATGGCTAAACTTCTAAAGGAAGAATGGAGACAGACGTGGAGAGATCTTCTGTCTACTCTTCAAACCATGGGCTTGTTTTTCATTTCAATTGGTAATAATAACTGAGTTGCCTCAGTGGGAGAGAAAGGGGCTAAGTGTTTCCCATTCCTGGCTCAAGTGACAGGGGCAGAGAAATGTACTGAAAGCCAGTGAGGGGAAGGGATAAGAAGAAAAACTCCCAGCCAGCAGCCAGCCCTGGAGGCAAAGACAGAATGGTTTATATAGGATTCCGAAGGGGTACAGGTGCATTAAATAATAGATCTCACATTTATATTCTCCCTCTCTAAAGGGGCCCATGGAACTGGACCCACCTATGAAGATCAAGTTGAAACCTGGGGCATTCTGGTCCCAAGAAAAAAGATCACATTGTTTCCAGCAATCTGGCCTTTTGAATTGCCACCCTAACTCTCCGATAGATGTCTTCTTGGCTTCTCCTTAGTTCACGAGCTTGTCTTTCGTTTTTATTGGTTGTAATAACTGGCAGATTCATTAGGAAAGGAAAATGACTAAATATTTCCCCTCCACTCTTTTCTCAAAAGACAAAGAAATATGAGGAGATGTTAGAGGAACGGAATGAATAGATAATCCCTTCATTAGTGTACATTAGAGACATCTTTAATTTATAGTCTTAGAGAATTGCCTCAGGGATTAATAAATTAAATGATTTGTCCCTAGTCACTCGGGTAATATGTGATGAAAGCAAGACTTGAATTCAAGTCTTCCTACCCATATATGTATATAATATAAATATATATACATATGTAAGCAAAGGAAAGCTTCCTCTTCAACATAATCCCAAAAGTATGAATTTCTTCTGTATTATCTCTGAATTGCTATTTATTAAATTTATTAAAAGGGGTGAAATAGAATCCGTGTCGCTGAGGAGCATACACTCACGAAGGGTATCGAGAAGACATTAGATTGGCCATACTTGCTTTTACTAATTTGTTTAAAATTTCCACTTTTACTTCCTTCAATAGTCATAGCCTAGTAGGTAATATTTCCACCTAGTCTCAGTGGTTTTTATAGGGCTAGAGAATGTCTTTGCATTTCACTCAGCAATTATACAGTATTCTGGAAACCTGGAAAGTTGAATAAGGCAGTTAGTTGTCCCTCATTTGAAATTCATTGATGTGGTGAAAGCCAGTTCCAAGTGAAAAACACAGGTGCTATTTTCCCATAAATTATTTTGTCCTCTAAGGAGCCAGAGCAAAACAAAAACTGCAGGGAGCTCAAAAAATTGGTTTCTATATTGGAATGAGACTCCAAAATGGGAAATAAGGCTGAGGAGCATCTGTTTCTGGGATGTGCTCGATGAATCCGAAGTGGAAGCTCTTTTCTTTCAGTCAGATTTGGGAATGGCACTGCTAAAACCTGATGGGGTAGCACCCACATCCAAGATCCATTAAGAAAGGGCAAAGGAAACTGCAGTCTGGAAGGAGCAGATTCCAAGAAAGACGGGAGCCGGGGCTAGGCTTGAATTCTAGTTTCATTTATACCTACTTCCAGAAATGAAAAAAATTGTGTCTCATAGGGTGATGTCAGAGAACCATACCATTCTAAATATAAATCCATATACTTGTACAGGAAACACTAATGAAGCATCTACTTTGTATAGAACACTATGCTTAAGTGCTGCTAAATTCCTGCCCTAATGGGACTTACAATCTATTATTACTATTTAGTTCTTCAGATGCATCCAACACTTGATAGTACCATTTAGAATTTTCTTGGCAAAGATGCTGGAGTGATTGGCCATTTCCTTCTTCAGCTTATTTTACAGATGAGGAAACTGAGACAAACAGAGTGAAGTGACTTGCCCAGGGTCTCACACCTAGGAAGGGTATAAGACAAATTTGAATTTGGGGAGATGAGACTTCCTGACTCCAGGCTCAGCACTCTAGAGTCTGCATTACCTAGCTGCAATCTATTGAAGCAGAAAATAATTCTACACAAGTCAACAAAACATAAATTAGGATATAAAAATAGTGCACATTTCTCTAATGCTTTAAAGGTCAGAAAATGCTTGCCTTAGTAGAGAATGCCTTAGTTGGTAACACAAAATTATTGTCTCCAATTATAGATGAAAAGACTGAGACTCAGAGCTATTGAGCAGCTGGCCAGCCAAACACCTAGGATTTCAAGACAAATCCAAGAGTCCCTACGCCACAGTTTCCACCAAACCCTGCTGCCATTGCATGATATGTGTATAAGAGGAAGATAAAAGTTCCACGGCATTAGATGAGGGGAAAATAAGTTCCCAGAGAGGGAATTAGTGAAGGTTTCCTGAAAGGGCTGACATTTAAATGGGATCTTGAAGAATGAGGCAGCAACTCCAGATGAAAGCTGCAGATGGAGGAGGAATGGCATTGTAGGATTAGGAAATAACAGGAGCAGAACTCGGAGGTAAGAAGCACAAGTCTTTTTCATTGGATGACAAGTGCTCCTGTTGAGCTGGGAAGTAAGAGTACCTAATAGACAGGAATATGGCTGAAAAGTTAGATCACAGAGCTTAAGGAGACCATACTATAGGTTAACTGTTATAGCCACGTCTTTTTGCAGATAAAATAAATAGTTTCTGAAGCTGTTAAATAATGAGGTTGGACAAGCTGTTCTCGGTCTCTTCCAGCTCTAATATTTCTTGATTTTAGGATTATGTATCCTAGCCCAGCTACTGATTCTAAGTAAGATGATCTCCCAAAGCATCCTTTCCAGGTTCCTTGTCCACATGAGCTGGTGTATCTTCTGACTTCTGACCCCAAGGTCAGATCTTCGGTTCTGGAGTTTTAGCTTGACTCTTAGCCAGCATACAATTCACTTGTGGAGACTTGGGTCTTCCTGTCCTAAGCATGGCCATATCTGAATATGAAATGGATCTCTTGGTTCCTATTGGAACCATGTTCCAATCCATGTTCAAGCATTTTCTCTTTTTGTCCACATTTATAGTCCTCTCTGATAGTATCACTTCTATCCCTATCTCTACTTACCTTCATTCAATGTTTTTTTCTTTTATATTTTCTGTATTTCCTTACAGAATTATTATATTCTTTTTCTGTACTTTTTGAGTTTTTTTTTTTATCATATCACATATCACAAAAAGCATTAGGGATATTTATGATGTCAGATTTGCTTCCTTGTTCCTATAGAACAAGTGTGCAAGAACATTTATGTTCTTTGATGATCATTTCAACTTTTGGAAAGTGAACAAACAAAACAGTGGAGTATGAATAGGACAAGGGCGGGGCTCGGGAAATTTAATTCTGAATGTTATTCTCACCAACTGGGATGAAATGGTCCTGAGGTTGGAAATGATAGGAATCGTGATGAAAGGTGACTGCGATATTTCCTGAGCTACGATACAGAAGGAAACAAAAGCTGAGCATAGAATGACTGCCCTTGAGATTGTTGAAGAATAGATTTCAGAGAAAATATGGGTAGAAAATCAATAGCATAGAATTCTATAGAAGAGATCAAAAGGTAGATACACACATAGCAATTCCAATGAAGAGGGAAAAGTCATCTAAAGAGATGGCTGTGTCCATTCTGGAGAGCAATCTGGAACTATGCCCCCAAAAAGTTGTCAAACTGTGCATACCCTTTGACCCAGCACTGATGTTATTAGGCTTATATCCCAGACCTGTATGTGCCAAAATGTTTGTGGCAGCCCTTTTGTTATAGCTAGAAACTGGAAGATGAATGGATGTCCATCAGTTGGAGAATGGTTGGGTAAATTGTGGTATATGAATGTTATGGAATATTATTGCTCGGTAAGAAATGACCAGCAGGAGGAATACAGAGAGGCCTGGAGAGACTTAAATCAACTGATGCTGAGTGAATGAGCAGAACTAGATAATTATACACTTCAACAATGATACTGTATGAGGATGGATTCTGATGGAAGTGGAAATCTTCGACATAAAGAAGATCCAACTCACTTCCAGCTGATCAATGATGGACAGAAACAACTACACCCAGAGAAGGAACACTGGGAAGTGAATGTAAAATATTAGCACTACTGTCGATCTACCCAGGTTACTTATACCTTCGGAATCCAATACTTAACATGCAACAAGAAAATTGGATTTACACACATATATTGAATCTAGGTTATATTGTAACACATGTAAAATGTATGGGATTGCCTGTCATCAAGGGGAGGAAGTAGAGGGAGGGAGGGGAAAATTTGGAAAAATGAATATAAGGGATAATGTTATAAAAAAATTACTCAAACATATATACTGTGGAAAAAATTCTAAATAAAATTTTAAAAAAAGAGAGATGGCTGTGTGTGTAAAGGAGACTCACCCACCAACATTTAAGGCAAGTTACAAAGATAAACACAAAAGGATGGTTTGGTCCTGTAATAATTGTTTTAGCAATTGGGATTGTCAAAGCTCCGAATGAGTTGGAGCAGCTATAAAACCTAAGGACAACAAAAGAATGGGTTTTATTTGTATATTTTAGCTACATGGGGTGAGGGAGGAAGAAGACATCATCACTGCTTGGAATGAACCGTACTGCTCATAATAAAAGCAAGAAGATAAAACTACTCCCCTCTTTTTGTAATTGGGGTTTTTTTTTCCATAAAGTGAAATATCTTTGGACTGGAAATGAGAGAGCACAATGAGTTATACCAATCCTTAGGTAAATAGGAAGATAATTAAGACACTGCTTACGTTGTCCTGGCAACTCATCACACTCAGATGACCAATAATCCCAGATTCTGAAAAATTAGCATGTGGAATCACCATTCTCAGTGACTTTCAGGAGATCACGCACAGTGATGTGTAACATTGGGTGACAAATGTCCTGATTTTCAAAACAGAGCAGGAAAGTGGTAGAGTCTGAGATGAAGAGACCTATGAGCATGACCTCAATTGATGGGAAAACCCCAATAAGTTTTATTAAAGGGATGGTTAAAGAGTATCTCAAAAAATTAACAGTGATCCCGAAGATTAACTTTGGCTTCATTAAAAATAAGTCATATCAGACTAGCTTTATCTATCTCCACTCCTCCCTTTCCAATGTAATTAGACTGATAGAACAGGAGAATGATAAAGATAAAGTTTAATTCAATTTTAGCAAAGTCTTTCACAAATTACCTCATGCTGGCTCTCACGGCTAAAATTGAAATATAGGTTTTAGAAGACTAGAGTGAAGTAGATTCGGAACAAGTTGAAGGATTGGAGGCAAAAAGTAGGTACGAATGATTTGACGCCCTTTGGGAAGAGGGGTTATGGTGACAAACCTCAAAAATCTGCTAACATCTTTTTTTCAGTGACGTAGAAAAAGCCCTAGACGGCATTCTTATCAGATTTTCAGGTGACATTCGGCCCATGATGCTAGCTACCATAGTGACTTACAAAAATCAGAGTCCAAAAAGATTTAAGCAGACTAGAATATTGGACTGAAACTCGTAGGATGAACTATAATTGAAATGAATGTAAAATGTTAAAACTTGAATTAAAAAAAAATCAAATACAGTTCAACTGAAGAAGTAGTCCTTAAGTACCTCCTATACAGAAGTGGAATTTTTGGTTTCTTTCTTTTTTTCTTTTTTGCCAGGTTTTGGGGAGGAGAGTCCTTCAGAATAAATTCACAGGCTTATACCATCTCCAGGTCAAGGGTCAAAGATCTATTGTACTGCCAGGAGGTGGGCAAAGTCCCTAATGAACTCATGATTAACAAGGGGAGAGGTGGGACCTTTTATGGAGAAGTCCTCAGAGCAAGGCGTGCTAACTGTGCTAATTGTGTGTCTCAGTAAATCAGCTGGCAGTTGGGGTGCTCCTGTTTGTACCTCCAGATTGTAAAAGGTAACCACGGGCATCGTACAGAGTATCTCTGTCTGTACAAGATAATTCCACCGGGTCAGCTTGCTCCTCACTCAGATACTGGGTTCCTACCAGGGACAGGGGGAACCCTAAGAGAAACACAGAAAAAAAAAATCCCCTCCAAGGTGACGTAGGGACAAAAAGGCAAGAATGAGACAGCTTGGTGGGCATTGGGCTGAGGTCAGGAGTTCCTGGACGTGGGGCCTTGGGCACTTCTGTCCTCAGTTTCCTCATCTGTAAAAGGAGGGGAATAATAACGTCTGCTGCCCAGAATTGTGAGGATCTAAATTACAGCCCTCATCAGTACCTGGAGGAGACATTAGAAGTCCCCTGGTCCTAGTGACAGGCCAAGGACACACACGTAGAATTCTAGGTCAAGAGGACTTGGCTCTCCCTTTTCTGCCTCTACAAGAGTGTAGACTTGTGACAAGGTCAAAAGAGCTGGCTCGCCAGAGCCTGCAGTCTGAAGGAATAAAGAATAAGGAGCTTAGGAAGAGAAAAGAGAATAAGAAGACTAATGACTCATTTTAATTCATAGACATCTTACTTTATTCAACATTTAGAATCTGCGATTTAATGGTGGTTTGGCAGACGGAGTGGAAGAGTAGAAATAATGAAAGCCTGATTCTTGCAATGCCATCTATCAATCTGAAATATGGCTTCTGGAGCTGACGGGTCTGAATTTAGGACAAAAGGCTTTCATTATGAACAGCAGAATTGGTCCAACTAACT
This sequence comes from Sminthopsis crassicaudata, assembly GCF_048593235.1. Taxonomy (NCBI): domain Eukaryota; kingdom Metazoa; phylum Chordata; class Mammalia; order Dasyuromorphia; family Dasyuridae; genus Sminthopsis; species Sminthopsis crassicaudata. The sequence continues at coordinate 6,509,605 of NC_133622.1, read as the reverse complement.
ACCAATATTTCACAGATTTTTGGTCCAAATTCAAAAAGAATTTATCTGTCCCCAACATTCAGTCCACTTCACTTGAGGTTCCAAGGGGAGGCTTCCAGTTTAAAGGAACAGGACTCCAATTTCACGTGATGTACAGATCCTTTCAAACCTATCTCTGTCCCCACCACAACCAGGCTCTCACCTCCAAAAGATTACAGAGGGCCCTTTTATCTTCAAATGGAAGAATCATCTGGCCTTTTATTCCAAGTGGTTGGACTGAAAATTCCAGGACTGGGAGTTACTGATAGGGAAGGAACTTTGTTTGTTTCCAGAGTTAGAACTTCCATTGGGGGAAAAACCCTCCAATCCCTGCATAATTTTAAGTGAATTTATTCTTGGCAAAAGCTAAATCTCAGCCTTTGGTTAAAAAAAAAAAAAAGTCTCTTAGAAGTTCATTAAAATAGCTCAAAAGCCTTTTTGAATATCAGATGGCTCCAGCCTGGCCATTTATATGCAAATGAAGTTGATAATATGTTTAAATGTATCCAATTTAAGAAAATTTGGGAGAAAGTGCCTGCTGGGAAAAAGGATTGCTTCAATCAATAATCAATCAAGAAACATTTGTGTCAGGCACTGTGCTAAGCCCTGAGGATACAAAGGAAGCAAGGAGTCCTCAAGGAGTTTACAAAGGAGTGGGATAGACAACATCAGAACAATATCAGAACAAGGTGAGCCACGTGCAGGATAAATAGGCAATAATGAGAACTATAGATGAATGTTACCTTTATTTTTATCTTCATCACCATCCACTTTTTGGGAACAATGGGATGGCAAGAAATGGACTGGAAGTAAGAAAACTGGTTTGCACATCTTCTTCCATTTACTAACTTTATGACTCAACTTTTTTCTGAGCCTTGATTTCCTCATCCATAAAATGGGACTAATATAATCTTCTTTGACTCCCCCCATGGTTACTCTGAAAACCAAACGAGAAGGAGGATGTTAAAGTACTTCATAACCCATAAATGTTCTACACATAGACTCTTTTATCCTCATTATTGTCTTCATGATAGCATTAAAATCTTACTGGAATAGCTCTTTTTAGTGTAGGAGAACCCTGTCTTGGCCCTCCTAGGATGTGGTTATGGAGAGCATGTTCTACCAGGCGTGGAATTGCAAATATTTCAATTAGGAGAACAATCCTGTTTGCCCCCCCCCCACCAGTCTAACTAAATTTGGAGATTCCCCCAACTCAATTCAATGAAGAGCTATCCAATGAGCATACATGCTTTTACATGCAAATCACCATGATCAGACTTGGAGACAGAAGACTGAACAAAGGCCTGTCTCCTGCCCTTGAGGAAGTTCCATTCCAAAAGATCAGAACATTAAAAAAAAAAAAAAAAAAAAAAAAAAAAAAAAAAGATTAGAACATTTGCAGGGACAGACCCCCGGGGGACCTAGGACTGAGCTACTGTTGGCAAATCTCTGCCTTCAAGACAACCAGCTGCTTTTCCCTCCACACTCATAATTTGCTCTCAAAATGCAAGAACTCAGAGAGATTATCATATATATCATGGAGGAACATGAAGGTCACGATTCACAAAACCTTTCTTGAGGCAGCCATACAGCATAGTAGATAAATCATTAAACCTAAGGTCCAAAAGGACTGAGTTCAAATCCATCCTAAGACACTGGGTTACACTGAGATATCGCGTGATTTCTAACACATTTTTCTCAGCCATAAAATGGAGATGACAATAGCACCTGTCACTGGATCCAATGGGATAATATTTCTAAAGTGCTTTGTACCGTTCAGGACTACAATAAGTGTTTTGTTGTTCAGTCGTGGCCAATTCTTTGTAACTGCGTTTGGGGTTTTCTTGGCAAAGACTCTGGAGTGATTGGCCATTTCCTTATTCTGCTCACATCCTACAGATGAGGAAACTGAGGCAAACATTGGCCCAGTAAGCTAGTAAGGTTCGAAGGCCAGATGTGACTGAGGAAGATGAGTCTTCCTGGCCCCTGCACCTTCACTTTATTCTCTTTGTCAACCAGCTACTCTACAACAGATGTGAATAAATGCTGTTGAATTTTCTATTTCTTTATCTATTTAGATATTCCTTCCCCCAAGCAGATTGTTTGGTTCTTGAAGTCAAGGGATATTTTCCTTTTCTCTGTGCATTTCTAGTCTCAAGCAGAGTGCTTTGTATCTGCTAGGAATTTAATAAATTCTTGTTGAATGGGATGGAACAGAATTATTATTTCCTTTTCCCTGTTTCGTCCTCTCTCCCCCAACTAGATGGCAAGATCCTATAACTTAGTGACCTTGTTTTAGGCTTCTTTTTTCCTACTCTCTTATCCCTAACATGATATTTGGCAAGCTGAAAAGAAACTCAATAAACACTTAGATGAGCTCTACTGCTTTTTCTGCCATACCCCAATTCCCTTAGGCCTTATTTGAAGTGCTTTAGCTGGAGCCAAAAGATCAGAAGGAGAGGGGTTTTTCCTTCTGTAGGTAAAATTGTCTGTGTGCTATTATCCCGCGGGCCAGAGAGGCTGCCCGGCATGTTTTTAAGTTTTACTGTAGCATCATCTGGTACGAGGATGAGAAAACTGGATGATCAGCTTTAGAACTAAGGCCATAGCTTGACAACAGTAGCTGTAGCCGTGAAGTTGGTCTCCTCTTCCACCCTGTCTCTCCCATCTAAAGCTTGTCTTTGTGGTAAATCTACAATCTGGGAAGTGTACGGCATTCAGGCATACAGACGGGAGGGCCAGCTGAGCCTTTTCGGGGCTGGGAGGGGTCCGGCCCCAAGAAGCCGCAGCACACGCAGTAACTGCACCTTCACGTAGGTAGCATATGGATTAGGCTAGACCCCAAAATGAGGGGGGATCCATTCCAGAAGGAGGAAGAAAAGTGCAAGGGCACAGACATGGGGCCGGCAATAATGTGTCTGAAGAACAGCAAGAGCAGAATGCATGAAGGGGTGAAATACTTTTCAAGTCTCAAGTTATTCCTTGAGGTAATAAGGAATCACTGGATTTTGTTGAACAAGGAAGCAAAAAAAGTCATTTCTGAGCTTTAGACACTCACTCCCAGGAGCAGCTGGGTGTTGCACCAGCCCTGAAGTCAGGAGGACCTGAGTTCAAATCTAACCTCAGCTGTGTGACCTTGGGCAAGTCACTTAACCCCAATTGCCTCAGGGGGAAAAAGAGACACCAATTCCCTTGTGTTTATATTTTTCTTTCATGTCACGTTCATCATCATTATCATCACAACGATGCTGTATAATATTGTATATTGTATATCATAATATTTTTGCATAAATATTGTGTATGAGGATGTATAGCCCTGTAAGAATGCAAAGATCTTTTCTCACAATAACCCTGAGACGTAAATAGCGCCATTAATATTATATCCATCTCACACATGAGGAGTCTGAGACTGGGCAGTGATGATACTGTCAGTAATCATCTCAAGAAATAGTCAAAGCCAGGACTTGTGACTCCAAGGCAGCCCTCGATCCCAAACATCCCAGCAGATCTCAGCACTGGTTACTGGGCGTGCTTTCTCTTTGTGTTCCCAGGGCTCAGCAGGCTACCTGGCCCGTATACCTGGCTTAATAAAGGCTGGTGAGAAGATAGCAACTGTAATCGAATGGACTGAAGGCAAAGAATCATAGGATGCAATGGGAGGAGAGCTTCTAAAGTTTCGTTCATGAAATCACACTCTCATAAATTATCTGGTTTTTTCCTCTCCGAGTACGTTAGAGAAAATTCAGTCCACAGGAAAAGAAAATATCATTTCTTATGACTCTCTGGTCTTTCCTTTGTGTTAGAAATGTTTCATTAAGAAGCTGTTTCTTTGACTTTTGTTTTCTCCACTCTGCTTCTGGATTACTTTCTTTTCAGATAATAAAAAACCACATCATTTGAATTGCTTAAAGTAAAAATCCCTGGATGAGAAGAAAGTCAGAGAACTTTGAATTACAGGCTTTTTCAATGAAATTGAATCTTAGAAATGATCTGGTGGAAATTCTTCCAAGAGAGGCAGCGGGCCCAGATCTGGTTACTCCAACCGACACGCTAGACGAGTCACCTAAGGAGACGTGGGCCAAGAACGTTGGGGAGGGGCCCTGAGCCCCCCCTCCCAAATTCAGATTAAAAAGCACAGAAGTAATCTCCTGTGCAACAGGCACGATAGTAAATGCTGTAGATAGAAAAACAAAAATGAATCAGTTGCCATTCTCAAGCAGCTTATACGTTACTAGAGCTTGCAATATATGGAGATGACAACCACGTCTAGCCATTTTTTATGTTTGCCTCATGTGGACGTACATAGTTCATAGGAGCACATGGAGCTTCGGTAAATCGACATATACAAGAAGAACAGAGTACTAAGTGCTGGAGAGGTCATCAGGAAAATCTGTGCATGCGCCCTATTAAATGGATTCTATCAGGTGGAAACGAGGAAAGAAAACCTTTCTCAGAAGGGACTATCTATGCAAAAACACGGAGATGGAAGACTCCATAGTCTATAACGAGAGAGAACAGTGACAAGGCATCGACAAACAAAACCTAGATTGGGATTCCTCATCATGGGTGACCCTAAACAAACTATCCCCCCCTTTTTTTTTTTTGGTCTCAGGATTTCTCTTTCTAAAACGAGGTGATTAATCGGGATCATCGATGACAAGCCTGTGTCCAAGGCAGAGTGGAGGAGAAATGACAAGAAACTGTAATTGGGAAATATTTGGCAAAACAAACAAACAAATAAATAAGCAAATTAATAATAATAATTAATAATAATAAATTGGATAAGTGGCTTAATAAATAATAAAACATAGATAACAAAAACGTTACCTTTTTGGATTAGTGTGTCAGTTTCTACTTGAATCTTTCGAACAAGAATACAAAGCCTTTCTTGAAAAAGCCAGGATAAGGCACAAAATGTGAATAAACCTGGAAAAGTGACTGTCCTAAATTCCCATGAAGTTGCAAATAACTGATAGGAGATCTCCTGACAACAGATTCTGAAGAGGAAGAGGGAGAGAAAGACAAAGTCTGCCTGATAATGGAGAGATAATAGAAAAGAGAAGGTACCCAAAGGGAAGAATCAAGACTCAGAGAAAAAGTTTGCCCATTTTGGTTGTTCTAGTGGCTCAAAACTACTAAAGCTACGTGCAATTATTAGTTAAAAACAACAACAATTCTAGAGCAGGTTATATATGCTAACTTTATCATATATTTTAAAGGAATAGCAAGTTGTACATAATAGCTCACAGTTTTGTGTGCAATCATCTTTTTTTTTATTATTATTATACTATGGTCTGAAAATGCTTGTTTTATTCCATAAACTAAAAATAAAATAAATAAATGTTTTTTTTAAAAACCCACTTCATTGGGCCAAGCACTAAAATCAAAGTAATTTTTGAGACTTTATATGACTGTCATTCATTCTGGAAACCCACGGAGAGCCAAGGAAGGTGAGAGGCAGGGCGAGAAGACAGCTTGGAGTTCATTAACAAGCTTTTCTCTAACTGGACAATCAGCCAGCAGGCTCTCCTCCTTTGTGCTTCCCTCATTTTCCTCCTCAGAACCAACCGCCGTGATGGAAAGTAAAATGGACGATTTAGTCTTTGCTAATTTAGTCCCGAGATGCTTTGAAGCTCCAGTAATGACTGTCCACAGCTCAGTTTTTGTCCCTTCATTCATTTCACTGAACACGAGCCATTCCCCCTTTGCCTGAAAAACAAACAACCTGAATAGTCAGACGCGTGTTTGTTTTTGCACCATGGAGAGCTACAGAATGGAGCCCCTGACTCAGAGGCTGCCCCCCCCAGAAAGGACGGCCGTCTCCCCTGGAGGGAGGGATCCATACACAGAAAGCCACCTACCAAGCTGGAGCTGGCCAGAAGCCAGAGTCCGGCCGTCCTGCTTTGCTCTCCTTGCTGCTGCCTTCCCCACTCCCTTTAGCTACTGAATTTGTTCCAGACCTTTAAAAGGCTTTCCAGGAGGCAGATAAGGTGGGCAGAATACGGCACGCTACCAAGAAAGGTGGGCTCTGCGGTCCTGGGCAAGTCCCTATTGCTCTCTGCACCTCAGTTTCTCCATCTGGAAGAGGAGGGAGTCAATGACCTCAAAGGCTCCTTGTACCTCTGCTACCTGCCCTCCCGCTGCCAGGTTCTTTGTCTACTTGTTCCCTAGGAGCCTCCATGGAAATTATAAGTGTCTTGAAGACAGGGCCTTTTGTCCCTTGGGTACGGCACAAAATGGGTACTCAATAAGTGCCTTTTGATTAATTGTGAGCATTTGATTTTGTAGAAGCCTTGTGTCTCTTCCCTCCTACTATGACAAAAGCTCCTCGAGGATAGGGACCCCACTTTATCTAAATAAAGCTTGCATCCTACCGAGCAATTAGCCTGATAGGTACTTAATCAATGATCATTAAACTGAGTTGAATTCAAACACTTCAGATCTTTTTCCTTCTTCCAGTTTCCTCTCTGCTCTACCTGGCATTCTCCTTTCTTCCCTCCCACCCAGTCCTGCCTAACTAGCCAGATATTGCCCTTATTTCAGGAGCTCGATCAAATCTCATCTCTTTCAGGTCGATTTTCCTCGCCCTTGGCACCCCGAGAAATCTCTGCTTCCTCTGAGCTCCCATGGCCCCCATGGCTGGCACTTTACAGCATGTTGCCTCGTGTGGTTTTCTAGGTATAAGTCCCAGCGCCCCACCAGACTGTCAGGGCTGGAGAGGGTGAGTGGGATTTCTCCAGGGTACTACTTGTTCCCTCACAAGGGCTTTCCTCTCCATTTTAAGTGGCCGTCAAAGCCAAAGAAATGTCTTCTCCGTCAGATCCAGAAGAGCTTTGTGAGTTCTTCCCTGGGTTCTTCAAAACGCCACGAGGAATGCTTGGGGAAATGATCTTTTAAGAATGGCATGAGCCGTCATTGTAACAGGAATAGCTTCCAATGACACAGCTGTCATATTTGCACGACTTCTTTGCTTCTGGCTCAGAAATATATGGTGAGATTTATATTATTCCCATTTCAAAGTGGAGGAAACTGAGGCTGGACCAGATTTTCAATGCGCTCTCTGCTATGTCAAGATTTATTAACCTAGGGCCTCTCAACCTCCCCCTCAAAAGAATCCACAGCTGATTCCAAAGGGTCTGTAAACTTGTGTGGGAAAGAAATCACAGCTTTATTTTTAGGAACTGCTCACTGACGATTAACATTTGTAAACATTCTGGGGAATCCACAGACTGGAGCAGGTGGTAAGAGGGGCCCATCACACCAAAAAGGCTAAAACTCCTGAAAAGAACCTGGAGCCTCTCCTTAGCTTCCAGCCAGGCGTGGCTTTTCCCTCCATACTCCACAGACTGTGTGGAACAAGGTCAGATCCAAGAAGTGGGAATTATAAAGCCAGGCTCTGGCCATGAAACTGTTCTGATAATCCATTTTGTTGCCCCTAATTAAAGATAATAGAACCTGTTCTACCTGTGTCCCTGGGAAATGATGAGGATTAAATAAGATCAGCCAGGTCTCAGGTGTGGTGAGTGTCAGGGAATGTGTCCAGGAGATACCCAGGATTCCATGGGCCTGAGAACAATGGGGCATGGTAATGGGCCTAGGCCTGGCTCTGACAGTAGTGATGGACGGAGAGGGGTGGAGAGGGAATGTTTGTGCTGAAAAACCACCGGGTTTGGTGGAATGTGGAGAACGGTTTCCTTGGGGAGCTAAGCAAGCAGGAGTAGGGAGCAAGAAGACATGTGAGCACATCTGAGAGAGAATGAGGAAGAGTCACAGGCGCTGGGACAAAGCTGCTCACCCCGACTGCACCAAGTCCTGAGTGGAGAGGCGAGACAGCGAATGTCCTCAGCCTCCCTCGTGTGTCTCTGCTGTCCCAAGAAGTCCATATCCTCACAGGAGGGTCCATATCCTCACAGAATGGTCCATATCCTCACAGGACGGTCCATATCCTCACATAACGGTCCATATCCTCACAGGAGGGTGCATATCCTCACAGAATGGTCCATATCCTCACAGGACGGTCCATATCCTCACATAACGGTCCATATCCTCACAGGAGGGCCTATATCCTCACAGAAATGTCCATATCCTGACAGGAGGGTCCATATCCTGACAGGAGGGTCTATATCCTCACAGGAGGGTCCATATCCTCACAGGACGGTCCATATCCTCACAGGAGGGTCCATATCCTCACAGAATGGTCCATATCCTCACAGGACGGTCCATATCCTCACATAACGGTCCATATCCTCACAGGAGGGTGCATATCCTCACAGAATAGTCCATATCCTCACAGGACGGTCCATATCCTCACATAACGGTCCATATCCTCACAGGAGGGCCTATATCCTCACAGAAATGTCCATATCCTGACAGGAGGGTCCATATCCTGACAGGAGGGTCCATATCCTCACAGGAGGGTCCATATCCTCACAGGACGGTCCATATCCTCACAGGAGGGTCCATATCCTCACAGGACGGTCCATATCCTCACAGAACGGTCCATATCCTCACAGGAGGGCCTATATCCTCACAGAAATGTCCATATCCTGACAGGAGGGTCCATATCCTCACAGGAGGGTCCATATCCTCACAGGAGGGTCCATATCCTCACAGGACGGTCCATATCCTCACAGGACGGTCCATATCCTCACAGGAGGGTCCATATCCTCACAGAAATGTCCATATCCTGACAGGAGGGTGCATATCCTCACAGGAGGGTCCATATCCTCACAGAATGGTCCATATCCTCACAGAACGGTCCATATCCTCACAGGACGGTCCATATCCTCACATAACGGTCCATATCCTCACAGGAGGGCCTATATCCTCACAGAAATGTCCATATCCTCACAGGAGGGTCCATATCCTCACAGGACGGTCCATATCCTCACAGGAGGGTCCATATCCTCACAGAAATGTCCATATCCTGACAGGAGGGTGCATATCCTCACAGGAGGGTCCATATCCTCACAGGAGGGTCCATATCCTCACAGGAGGGTCCATATCCTCACAGGAGGGCCTATATCCTCACAGAAATGTCCATATCCTCACAGGAGGATCCATATCCTCACAGGAGGGTCCATATCCTCACAGAAGTGTCCATATCCTCACAGGAGGGTCCATATCCTCACAGGAGGGTGCATATCCTTACAGAAGTGTCCATATCCTGACAGGAGGGTCCATATCCTCACAGGATGGTCCATATCCTCACAGGAGGGTGCATATCCTCACAGGACGGTCCATATCCTCACAGGAGGGTCCATATCCTCACAGGAGGGTGCATATCCTTACAGAAGTGTCCATATCCTGACAGGAGGGTCCATATCCTCACAGGATGGTCCATATCCTCACAGGAGGGTGCATATCCTCACAGGACGGTCCATATCCTCACAGGAGGGTCCATATCCTCACAGGAGGGTGCATATCCTTACAGAAGTGTCCATATCCTGACAGGAGGGTCCATATCCTCACAGGATGGTCCATATCCTCACAGGAGGGTGCATATCCTCACAGGAGGGTCCATATCCTCACAGAAATGTCCATATCCTCACAGAATGGTCCATATCCTCACAGAATGGTCCATATCCTCACAGGAGGGTCCATATCCTCACAGGAGGGTCCATATCCTCACAGAAGTGTCCATATCCTGACAGGAGGGTCCATATCTTCACAGGACGGTCCATATCCTCACAGGAGGGTGCATATCCTCACAGAAGGGTCCATACCCTCACAGGACGGTCCATATCCTCACAGGAGGGTCCATACCCTCACAGGAGGGTGCATATCCTCACAGGAGGGTCCATATCCTCACAGAAATGTCCATATCCTGAAAGGAGGGTGCATATCCTCACAGGAGGGTCCATATCCTCACAGAAGTGTCCATATCCTGACAGGAGGGTCCATATCCTCACAGGACGGTCCATATCCTCACAGGAGGGTGCATATCCTCACAGAATGGTCCATATCCTCACAGAACGGTCCATATCCTCACAGGAGGGTCCATATCCTCACAGGAGGGTCCATATCCTCACAGGAGGGTCCATATCCTCACAGAACGGTCCATATCCTCACAGGAGGGTCCATATCCTCACAGAACGGTCCATACCCTCACAGGAGGGTCCATACCCTCACAGGAGGGGCCGGGTGTCCCACTACCTCTGAATCACGGCCTTGGGGCCCCTCTCTCTTCTGTCTCAACAAGAGATCCCCTCAGCCACACTCAGGGAGGTCACCCAGCACTGAAGGATCATTCCGTGACAGCACTTGGCAATTATGAAGAGCTATAGAAATGTAATGGGTTATTAATCAAATCACACAGCTAATTCCTAGGCCTAAAACACTCCCCCCTCCTTATCTCTACCTATTAACCAGAGTCATCATGTTGATATCCATACTTATCTCATATGGTTCTCAGAGAAGCCCCATGAGGTGGACACCTTGTACATTTTCTCTGTTTTACCCATGAGGAAGCGGGCTTACGAAATCAGGAGACGCTCTTGGGCTCGAAAGCATCAAAAGACATTCATGAAGTAGAAGCAGAAGTAACATTTTGAACCTGCGTTTCTGCTCCATATTCATCCATGTTGCCTAGGGGGCTTTCTATTCCATCCAGTCCCGCATCAGTGGGTAATTCTTCTTCCTAGCTAAAAGCTGTGTCTTCCTCAGTTTTTCCCCGTATCATACTGACTTGTGAATAGCCCCTGCCCTTGCTGTTAAATCACAAGGTTAATGAGGGTAGGAAGGGTTCTGTTGTCCGTGCTCGTGACATTGGTACACAGCATGGTGTCTTTGGCTGGGTGTGCTGGGTGTTAAACTGAATTATTACTAGCATCGTGATATCTTCCCATCTTGTATGGCCATAGAGCCCTTCCTCTGTCCCCTGCATCCAAGTACCATCAGCATGACCCTGCAGCCAGGGCAGATTCATGCCGGGAGACTCGTGGCAGAGCCACATATTCTCAGCTCCTCCTGCCAGTGTGGGGCATCCCAGGCTTCTGACCACGGGCTCCTTAGTGCTAAACCACATCCAGGCCAGAGACCAGTCATGGATGGAAGCCAGACGTGATGGCAGACGTGATCGGGGGAGGGAGGGAGGTTAGTGAAACAGGGGGAAGCAGCCAGCCGGAATCCAGGGCAAGAGCCGCCCAGATCCTACCCTCATTCTTCCTCCACTCAAAGTGAAGAACCATAGCTAACAGATAATGGGATTTAGAACCGAGGGGGACTTCAAAGAGACTCAAAGCCAACCCTCTCATTTGAGGGATGAGGTGCAGAAAAATGACGTGTCCTCTCCAAAATAGTCCAGATAATGTGAGAGCTAGTTCTTGATCCAGTCTTCTGACTGCAAATTCAGCGTCCTTTCCACTGTACCACAGGTGAAAATTACAGAAAAAGGGAGTAGATTGATGCTCTTATGTAAAGTTTACATAGAAATGTCAATAAATGTCCTATTACCGGTGGCCATTTTACGTGACTATGCGATCCTAAATCACATGGGAAGCATTTGCAAGTTCTGGGTTTTGCCTGTTAGGACGGACACTGAAAAATCTTAACACCTTCAGAAAAGAGTAAACAGACCGGAGAGAGGAGAGGACTTGAGAGTCCTCTATGAGGTCGGCTGAAAATTTGAGAAATATTTAGCCTGGATAAAAAGAAAGCTTAGGGAACTATGGAATCGTAAATTTAGACCTTGCCATTTACTAGAACATTCTGAACTGATGTATAAAGAAATGGAACCTCCAGAGGCCAAATGACCTGGTCAAGATGCCACAGGTTTCAGAGCGGGTGGGATGCAAGCCCACTTCTCCTCACTGAAGAGTCAAGAATCTTTTCTCTGTGCCATAGAAAACACAAGAGCTCCCATCAAGGTACTAGAACTGCTATGTGAAGGCCTCGCTACGTTCTGCTTAGTCAAGAATCACAGAACAAAGAGTGTTTAGCAGGTTAGCCTTTGATTCCCTACTATTAATTCTGTCTGCAAGCTGCAGGGTTCCCTTCAACCGTCTTAAGTTCTCTTTCCCATGGAGGATTCAGAGCAGATGCTGAGCAGGGATCCGAGGGGATATTAAAAAAGGCTCCGGAAGGTGCAGGTTGATCTCTATGGTCCCTAATCCATCCCTTCCAGTGCAGGGAATGCATGCAGAGTACAATCCACATTTAAATCTGTACATATACACAGAAGTATGTAGCTATATGTCATGTGTATGGAATATTATAAAATTTTAAACGCTACAGCTTTAGTTGTCTAATAATGAAGGTTGATAATCCATGGTTTAATCCATATAAAGCTAGTAAAGTAAATAGAATGATGAGATAAAATGACATTGGCTTAAACCACTGATCCGGAAGGTGGTATAGGAACTATAACTCACCGGGAACTATAACAAGAGTCAGGGTAAGATAATCACACCCAACACAGCACCGTGCTCCCAGCAGGCCAAGGACTGAGGAATCTGGATAGAATACAGCAAGGATTACTCACTGAGTTTTTAATGGGCCAGTTACCCGCTTTCCCACTTCTTAAACCAGAACGTGGCTGGTAATAGGTTCTAGGTACACATCATTTAAATGAGAGGTTCTTTACTTTTTTGTGTGTCATGGATCCCTTTGATAGTCTTGTGGTAATTAATGCACAAAAATTAAACACACAATTACAAAGGAAATCTATTATTTGAAATACAGTTATTGAAATACCAGAAGCCAGGTTAAAACCCCCTGATTTAGGCCATATTGATCGATGTTTGAGTAAGAGTGAGGAAAGGTCTTGAGGAGGATTTGGCTCCCTTGGGATCAGTGAGTTCTGGATCCTGACTATAAGGAGATTAGCTGTAGTTCTCTGGGAGACTGCCATACCTGTGATCAAAACAGACGTGTTATGTTTGTGTTTCCCTAGAAGAGAGAACTTCTGTCTGAAATTTTAGGAGCAGCGAAACCAACCTGGGCCAGCTGAGTGGTGCCGTGAACAGAGCATTGGGCCTGGAGGCAGGAAGATCTGAAATCTGATTCATCCACAGATACCAGCTGTGTGATCCTGAGCAAGTCACATACCCCCATGACTCTTCTGTTAAAATAATAATAATAATAGCTCCTACACATAATAATTGTGAGAATACAGTGCGATGTTAGTTGTAAAAGCACTTAGCCAAGGCCTGGAACCTAGTAAGTTCTATGTGCATTTTAGTTTTTATTATAGTGAGGGACAAAGTCAATGAGAAAAAGTCATTCTCCAGTTTCCCCGTCCCCAAAGGGTCTCACTAAAGATTTCTTCTTCTTTTCCTTGGGACGCAACCCACAACAAAGCTACTCAGATTTCTGGTAGCCAGGTAGGGTGTCAAAGGAATATAAGCAAGAGGAATTGGAACTCTAGTGACAGATTTAGGCACGTGAGAGGGTAAGATTTCATACACAGAGAGCCAAAGTAGCTGGCCACAAAGGCACAGAGAAGGGACCGTACTCCAAGAGCTTTGGCCAAGAAAGGGCCAGTGAGACAGAGTTGAGAGCTGAAAAAAAGAGCACACTTCCAAATGGGACTGAATCTGATGGGAGCACCCATGGGCCTGGGGCTCATTCCCTTCCAAAACTTGCAAGCAATCCTCCTACATTATCAGAGAGGAGCCCATTTGATTCTTTGCAAGGTAATAGAACCATAGACAAGAAGAAATTTTGCTTTTTTGATTTGTGGAGCTGTGGCCATAGATTTCGGTAATTCGGGACAATTAATGGATCCTGACGGGTCATACACTTCTGGGGAAAGTGAACATGATCCAAGCCATGAGCAAAGGGACTAAGAGATCACTGCTTTGAGAACATCACAGGCAAATGGGTTACGAGGGGTTAAAAGCAATCCAGAGCTACTGGCCCAGAGATGATAGGAGTTTGCAGGGCAGGAGCAAAGAAAGAGTGAGAGAACAATCTGTTTAGGGTAACATCAAAAAGAAACTGGCACAAGCCAGTGGACAAATCGTGATCTCACTCAAATAATTTTTCTCCCAGAGGCAACATTCTTCTCGGTGCACCCTCCAACTCCATTATATTTGTGTCATTGTGGGCCCAGACGTGGAGTTTCTTTTGGGGTGCACACTGCTTATATCCAAAATTCTAAACTGAGAGCTTGAGCTCAAGATTTGTGGGAAATGTGAAAAAAAGTCCTTGATCTGGATGTTTTGAGGAAAATATTTATCTTTCAGAAAAATAAAAATTATTTTTAATCTATTTAAGATCTTAAAATCCATACACATGGTGGGCAGCAGGCACAAAGGCTAGAGTATAAGTTGGATTTAGATAATCATCCACAAGTCCAGATTTATATCTAAACTACCCTTCAGTCTGGAAAATCTAACTGAAAATGTTAATGTGTTCATAAGCTGAAGTTTGTTTAAATTGTTTGATACAAATTCTGGTAATGATTTTTTCCTTGATTTTTTTCACTTGCATTGATATAATCAGAATGTAAAAAGGTGCTTCTGAATACTTTAGGGTAACCATCCACTCATCTATCCATCTCTCCCTCCTTTTCTTCCTTCTTTCCTTCCTTCTCTTGCTTCCTTCCTTCCTTCCTTCCTCTTTGTTTCCTTCCTCCTTCCTTGCATCTTTTCTTCCTTTTGTCCTTCCTTTCATCCTTCTGTCTGCCCATCTCTGTCCTTTTCCTAGATAAGCCTAGTTTCTAAGTAGAACTCTGCCTGAAGAGCAAAAGTATTTTTCTTTTTTATTTTAATCTAAGCTACCCAACAGTTAGCATTGCCCTTAATGATAAAACTCCCGTACAAGGCTCATTCAGATAAGGGTCCCCCATAGATGTTAGCACCGTGTTTTACAGCACTTCACCATGCAATGAGCACAGGGAGAAGCTGGTCCAAATATACTAAGACTGGGACAGTGAAAGAGAATCTGGAATTAGTTGCACAAAGGCCAGGACAGGATTTATACAGTATTTTTCCTGGAATAATATGAGAGCTACAAGATAATGGGGGCTAGGGAGCAAAAAAGTTTATACCAGACTCTGTGACTAATTAGGGATATGTTAGCTATACTTTCACCTGCCTCACAAATTAATTTTATTTTACCTTTCCCTAGAGCACCATTAAAGCCCTTTTCAAAATTCAGCTTCTTGAGTTCATTAGAGGGAACTAGAAAGTCTAGATTTCCAAGCTGAAGGATCTTAGAGGAAACTTAAAAACCCTCCTTTCCCCTACCTGCCTCCTTCCCTTCACCGTACCAAAAGAGGTTAGGTCAGAGAGGCAGTGAGTAGAAGGGGGGATTTTAACTCATGTCCTTTGACTCCAAATCTCATGTTCTTTCCCCTGCAACACATTGTCAACAGGGAATAGGTAAGATCTGGAATAAAATGAAATGGTGGATAATTAGAGACTAAGTAAGATGTGACATAAAAGTAGATGAGCTACAGTCTACATGCCCATAAATTCAAATGAAGCCCTTGGGCTCAGGAAGAAGCATAATTCCCCAGGGGGGACTGATGACCGTTACCTGGGACTAATGGGAATGTGTTCTGGGAACTATGTCTTCTCTCAGGGTAAAGATAGCAAGCTCGGGCTTGTGGGTATTGTGAAGGGATAGGTGGAGGTGAAACAAATGGGGAGGTCCAGTATCCAGGCTGTTCAGTAGAGAAGGGCTGGGCTAGTGATTGTACAGATGAACTAGGAACCCCTACTGGGACTGGACCAAACAAATGGATCGGTCCAGTGTCCCGGACTCGAGGCTGTTCAGTAGAGAAGGGCTGGGCTAGTGATTGTACAGATGAACTAGGAACCCCTACTGGGACTAGACCAAACATAGGCTAAGAGGAAGTCATGAGAACCAGCAAGAGCACAGATAGGAAGGGAGGCAAAGTCTTATCTAGAGAATGAAAGTCAGGTGGGAGAAGGGAAAGGCTGCTGGAAGCAGGTGCTGGGCAGATAGAACATGAATTCTGACTGCTGGGAGTCCCACCTCAGCTTTGCCAGCCTTGGATCAGGCTGAGATGGGGCTCCCAAAAGTCAGAAGCAACAGCCAGGATCTCTTCCAATCTTGGAGGATTCAGTGACTGAGTCTTGCCTCTCAATTAGATGGCTGGAGGCTTCTCCACAATCCTAGTCAGAATGTTCAACTTAAACTCTCGTTGACTGTTCCCTAGTCACTGCCTGCTTCCGGCCTATACCACATAAAGACCCCATTATTATGTGGATTCTTTTTGTATGGTTATTTTTAAAACCATATGTATGTATGTATATATGTGTGTGAGTGTTTGTGTGTGTGTATGTGTATATATGCACTCGTACTGGAGATATACATACCCCTGGAAGACAGGGCTCCCTGACTGCGCCCCTTGATCAGCCAAGCTCTTTTGACTGCCGTACTGCCTCACTGACTCCTGTGATCTCCCAGCTCACTAGGGCACCCTCCTACAGACCCAATCATTTTCACACAAACTGTTTGTTGACGCTTCCTTCGTCTTACTCGTAGGAAATCATGAAGACCACGTGCCATAATTGTGTCTGAGGCCGCCGATCTGTCCGTACAGCTGTGGCAGCAGTCTTTATTCAAGTTATTCCACTCGGTGATGTGCTATAGGCCTTGGACCAGCTCATCCAGGAAATAAGACCTCAGCGGTTCCCTGGTGCTGGCTGAAGCCTTCCCAAAGCTGGTAGGAGATACAGCTAGCATTAGGTCTGGCACTTAGCAGCAATCACCAAGCGAAATTTTATTAACAATGAATGAATGTTTTATACTAAAATCCGAACAAAAAGGAAGATAATCTATTGGATGAGGCAAGTAATGCACTTGGAAGTGTCAACAAAGAAAAATAAGATCCACTGGCAGAATTCCTCAGTCCAGTCCCTATGTTTAAAGAAACAATTAATGAAAAGGGTAGAAAAGTCAACTTGTCATGGCCCCAGTTTAATTAAAAAAGCATTTAGTGCCTATTAAGCATTGGACAGAGAAAAGCAAAACAATTCCTGCCCTCACAAAGCTTGCATTTGATCAGAGGAAATTAGGTACATAAAACATTAAATGCACAATATATATGCAATATAAGTTTTGGAGCCAAAGTGCTAGGAACTGGGGAAGTTGGGATAAATTTCCATAGAAGTTAGAACTTAAAGGAAGCTAAAAGGAGGCAAAAGGAAGGAAGGACCTCATTGCAACAACGGGATACGATGTGGACCCAGACACAAAGGTGGGAAACAGTGTGGGCTCCTGGAGCAGTGTTATGGATCCATTAATTCTTCTATCCTTGAGCTGTCCCTCTTCTCTTTAAAGCCTTGCTTCCACTGAAACTCAGTTTTTAGCTTGGAGACTGGCTTCACAGAAGGAGATGGCTGGGTGGGCCCTAAGAAGCACCTGGCTCTCCTCACTCTGGGGCCTTCTCCCCACTTACTTATGTGTTGTTCACAGTCCCTGATCGTCCACATAATGTGGATTTCCTCTTCACACGCCTCCCACACACCCAGGGAAGAATCTTGGCATCTGGAAGCAGCACTTTTTAAAAATCTATTACTCTATATAATTGGAAACTCCTGATTTGTGGGGTTTTGACCCAAAAAGAGTCTTACAGAGACTGTGCCTCTTTCCTGGTGCCATCACAGAGCTACAGAAAACCAAAAGACTCCATGGAAGAAGAAGGTCAAACATGGAGGGCATTTCTTGGAAAGAAGCCCAGGAAAAAATGGAGTCACTTCACCCTTTGGAACCAGAGGAGTTTGTGAAGAAGACAAGAAAGTACCTGAACAAGTTCCAAGGGCCTTAGCTGGGGTGGTGGCTGCCAGAAAAACTTGTGGCTTATCACATCACTGCAGGACTTACAGGGGAAATGACAGGGGTCCCCTTTGCTATAGAGTCTTCTACCAAAAGGTCGATAATCTCTTGGAAATTAGTGAAAAAGGCAAATGAAGGCGGTCCAGCTGTGCCAGACCTGAAGCTACGTTATAAAGCAGCAGTCCTCAAAACCATCTGGTCCTGGCTGAGAAACAGAGTAGTCAGTCAGGAGAACATGTTGGGTTCATAAGACAAAATAGTCAATGATTATAGCAATCGAGTGTTTGACAAACCCAGAGGCCCCAGCTTCTGTGATAAGAACTCACTATTTGGAAAAAATGCTGAAAAAATGTTGGAGGGGATGTGGGTAAACAGGGACTCTGATGCATTGTTGGTGAAGTTGTGAAGTGATCCAACCATTCTGGAGAGCAATCTGGAACTATGCCCAAAGGGTCATAAAACTGTGCATCCCCTTTGACCCAGCAGTGTTTCTACTGGGCTTATATCCCAAAGAAATCTTAAAGGAGGGAAAGGGACCCACATGTGCAAAAGTGCTTGTGGCGGCTCTTTTTGTAGTAGCTAGAAACTGGAAAGTAAGGGGATGCCCATCCATTGGAGAATGGCTGAATCACTTGTGGTACATGAAGGTTATGGAATATTGTTGCTCTGTAAGAAATGACCAGCAGGAGGAATACAGAGAGGCTTGGAGAGACTTACATCAACTGATGCTGAGTGAAACGAGCAGAACCAGAAGATCGTTGTACATGGCAACAAGAAGACTATACGATGATCACTTCTGATGGTCGTGGCCCTCTCCAACAATGAGATGATTCAGACCAGTTCTAATTGTTCAGTGATGAAGAGAGCCTAGACACCCAGAGAGAACTGTGGGAACTGAGTGAGGATCCCAGCATAGCATTCTCACTCTTTTTGTTGTTGTTTGTTGGCATTTTATTTTCTTTCTCATTTCTTTTCCTTTTTGATCTGATTTTTTTTCTGCAGCCCCATAATTGTAGAAGTATGTATAGAAGAATGGCACATGTTTAACATATATTGGATTACTTGCCAACTAGATGAAGGGGTGGGGGGAAGGGAGGGAAAAATTTGGAGCTCAAGGTTTTGCAATAGCAAATGTTGAAAATTATCTATGCATATATTTTGAAAATTAAAAGCTTTAATAAAAATATAGTCTTCTGAATTATGATATAATAGATATATATTACATATAATAGAGATATAATAGAAAGAGCATAGAGATTGATTCAAAGGAGATATATCCATTGTGCTATCTGAGAGACCTAGTGGACAGAATATTGAGTTAAAATTCAGCTTCAGATACTTATTGTCAGCGTGAACCGGGACAAGTCAGTTAACTTTGTCTACCTTAGCTTGCTCAGCTGTAAAGTAGGAATAATATTAGCACTTTCCTCCTAAGATTGTTTTGAGGATCAAAAGAAATAATATTTGCAAAACACCTAGTATAATTCCTAGAACATAATAGCTGCTTAATAAATGCTTGCTCTCTTCCACTCACATACATATACATTCATTAGCTAGATATCTTTAAAGA